>NC_080726.1:2643204-2770704 GCF_019097595.1 Hemibagrus wyckioides
AATAAAGATAGGAAGAGATAGAGAGAGAGAGAGAGAGAGAGAGAGAGACAGAAATAAAGAGAGAGAGAGAGAGAGAGAGACAGAAAGAGAGAGAGACACAAATAAAGATATGGAGAGACAGGAAGAGAGAGAGATTAATTTTGAATGAATTCTAAAACAGAATTATTTCTGTGATCTAGTTAGGTTTTGTGTAGAATGTAGAAAATTCTGGCATTAATGACACTGATATACTGATGAAATTTAAAGAGTAATAATAATAATAATAGTAATAATAATAAACCGCTTCATTCAGACTCTCTGTACTCTCAGTGTGCAGGACAGCGTTAAAGTACCGTATAGGTTTATTGTTTTTTATCGATGTGTTTAGGAAAGTGAAGCCGGGGAACATCGATGTTCACCCCACAGAGAAGGCCCTGGTGGTGCACTACGAGGTGGAGGCGTGTGTCCTGGGAGAAAACGGAGACTCCGTCCATCAGGAGCGTAAAGACTGTCAGAAGATGTGAGGGTCTCAGTGTCACTTCATCACACGTCTGCAGGTTACACGTGACATCAGCAACACGTGTCTGTGATATCTCTCACTACCGTACATTCACACCTTCTTTACAGTTTAATATTCATTTCTTTATTTGGGAGTAACATAAATAATCCGTTTATTTTTTTATTTTTTTATTTTCAGTGTTTACACTCAAACTTGACATGTTTTACACGTGACACCGTACAGTATTCTGTATGATGATGCTGCAGTTTTCTGACCAAGTGTCTGCAACACCTCACTGTAACAGGAACTTGTTTTTGGGAAGAAATGAATAAATAATGTGTTGGTTTTTAATTCATTAAAAAAGTCATGGCTGTCAAATTGCTGTGGTGTAGGAGGAATAAAACACTTAAAATAATCCACTTCAAGGTGGAAACAGAAAATCCACTTCATCATGTAGATTAGTTAAAAAACAGCATTTTTTTTCAAAATTACAATTTTTTTAAATAAACTAAAATTTTTTGGAATTTTATTTTTGAAATTTTTTTTTTAAAACCTGATTTTTTTTCTCTCTCTCTATAATCTTTTTCCCCAGAATTTGTTTTTCAAATCTTGATTTTTTACATAGTTTGTTTAGTTTGGTTTTGGTTTTGGAAAATCTGTGATGTTTTATTTTTATTTTTTTAACCTGAATTTTTTTCTTCTATCTGATTTTTTCCCCCAGAATTCTGTGAAAACCTGGATTTTTGTCATAGATTTTCTTTTTTGGGGGAAAATCTGTGATTCTATTTTCAAACCTGATTTTTTTTTTCTACCAGAATTTTACGTTTTCCTTGTTGTTGTTGTTTTTAATCCTGGGTTTTTGACATCAATTTTTTTATACAGATTTTTTTTGTTCCTTTCAGATTTTTGGAAACCTGATTGAAATTTTTATTTTGTTATATCAGAATCGATATTTTCTGTTTTATTGAAGTAATTATTTTTCATGCTTTGTGGTGAAAGGAAAGCGAGTTAGTGTGTAATCAGTATGAATTTGTTGTGAGACGTGTGAGAGGAATAAAAGAAGTTGAATTCTTTGTCAGCGCACATTTTTTTTTATTTGTTGGTCCAGTTCATGCAGCGATGACGTGATTTGGTCATGTTGTTTACGTGACGCTAAACTGGTAGCTCTGATCCTACCTCAGATACATTAGCCTCGGTGAACAGGAGAGATTTTTACTGCTTAAATTTTTGACCCTTAATTTTTTTGTTTTGTTTTCTGAAATATTTATGTTATATGTCATGAAATGTTTTTTTTTGTTAGGTTTTTTAACTTAATTTTTTTACTATCTTAATTTTTTCTTTCTTTTTTTTTGTTATTTACATTTTTATATAGTTTCTTTAAGAAACAGATTTGGACCTAAATTTTTCTATAAATTTATATAAATTTTATATAGAGATGTTTGTAACTTATTTTTTTACTACCAAATATTTTTTTTATTTTAAACTTTCTGATTAAAAAAATATATTTGTTTACCAGTATTTTTTTTAATTAATTCTAAAAAGATTTAAAATTTATAACCTTTCTATTTAACTTTAATTTTTTTTAATCTGATTTTTTCCCTTTTTTATGTTTTAAATCTGACAGAAATTTAATTTTTTTCCAGAAATTTCATGTTTAATGTTGTATTTTTTAAATAAATCGTCATTTCTCTCGTGTTGTTCTTTGTTGCGTTCTCAGCATACGACTGAAGAGTCTGAACGCCAGCACAGACGTCTCGTCTCTCGCCAGGAAGGTGGTGGATGAGTGCAAACTCATTCATCCATCTAAAGTGACCGAGGTGGAACATCTGCTCTTCTACCTGCAGAACCGCAAGAAGCCCAGCAGCAGAGGTGGAGGAACCGGGACTCTTTTATTTATCGTACACGCGAGCTGCTAAATTGATCCAAGCTTTTTACTTTCTAAAATCTTTTTACCCAAAACTTTATTTACTGATTTCTAAGCAGAATTTATTATACTGAATTTTTTCAATCTAAATTATTTTTTAAAATTTTGCTATAAGAATTTTGAACACAGAATTTTATGCGTTCTGATTTTTGAAATTTTTGTATGCTGAATTTTTTTTTTTTTTTCCTAACAGAAATTTTAAACAGAGGTATAATTTTAATATTGGAGTCTTTTAGCTGAAATATTTATGCAGGTCTGTGGAATCAACACTAATTAACATGATAAAAACATTTTCACTGACTATAGATTATTTCATATAAACATATTGATATAGAAATGTTCTTAAAAAAAAAGATAATCTTTTATTATACCTACTTCTAGACTTTTTCTCTTTTTCCTCTGTTGCTCTGTTGGTAAAAAAAACAAACAAACATTTATTTATTTTTTAATTTATTGCTTTTATTTATTTATTTGTTTATTATAAAAACATGCTTTTTGTGATCTTCATATTATAACGAGGGATTTAGATGAATTTGTCTATTTAAAAATCTTTTTTACTTGCTTGTATATAATTTCTTTGTATTTTTTAATGTTTGTTTATTCCACCTGTAGAGCAGAAATAAAATCAGAAAGTTAGAAATACATTCAGACGGTGAACATTTTCTTTCTTTTTTTTTAGTGTTTCATTTTTCTCTTAATGACTTTTGTTCATTTTTCTCTGTCACTGTTTTTGGGCAGCAGAGAAAGAGGAGAAGAAGCTGGTGAACCCTCGAGAGCTCACTCCGTTTGAGGGGATGGAGGTACCGAGTGGAAACGCTCTCACGTTATTTAATTATTTATTTATTTAATTATTTATTTATTTCTCCATTTTGTTTTTCCGTAACTTTGACGATGGCTCTGTGTTTCAGCTGGACGAGGAGGCCAACATCAATAAGATGGAGGATTATGTGGAGCTGCTGTATGAAGGAATCCCGGAGAAGATCAGAGGCTCCACCCTCATCCTCCACCTTGCCCGAAACCCCGACAACCTGGAGGAGCTCCTGCAGAACGGTACCGAACCCGGGCTCCGACTCCACGCTCCTGAACCTGAACCTCTGCTCTTTTATATTCGGGTGTAAAATGTTTTTAAAAAATACATTTAATTTAATCTGATTTAAATTCTTTAACCTGAATATTGCTCTTTATTATTTTATAACATGAACCTTCTTACTACTTGAATTTTTTTCTGAACCTAAAATTTTTTATTGAACTTTTATCTTTTTTTTTCAAAATTAATTCTTTATTTTCTAAATTTTTGACCCAGATTTTTATCACTTTATCTAAATATTTTAATTCTTGAATTCTGGACCTCAGTTCTATGGACATATTTATATATCTATAAAATTTTTTAATGCTAATATTTTTTAATAAGTTTCAGATTTTTTTATCTACATTTTTTTGCTATGTAATTTTTTGTAAAAGATATTTTGAGTTATATTTGGTTTACTACCTGAATTTTATGCTTTATGAATTTTTTGTCCCTGCACTTTCATTTTGAATTGTTTTTAAACTCAATTATTTCCTCCTTGAATTTTTTTAATTCTAAAATTTTACACTTCAGCAGTTTTTTCTTCATAATTTTATGTTGATTTTTTTTATCCATAATTTTATTTCCCTTTAATTTACTACCTTATTTTTTATGCTGATTTTTTTAAAAAACTGAACTTATCTGTTTGAAAATTTTATATAAAAATTTATAATCTTAATTTTATTATTTCTTTTAATTTCTTTTAAATCTGAATTTTGTAATATTTAATATTTTGCAGTATTGAGTATTTTAACTACCTATTTTTTGTATCTAAATGACTTTACTGACCCTGAAAGGTTCATTTTTGTAACTTTTTTCATAAAGGTAAACTCTGTGTGTGTGTGTGTGTGTGTGTGTGTGTGTGTGTGTGTGTGTGTGTGTGCAGAAACTGCTCTTGTGGCTCTAGCCAGAGTGTTGAGAGAGGACTGGAAGCATAGCATGGAGTTAGCCACCACCATCGTTTACATCTTCTTCTGTTTCTCCAGGTTTCTGAGAATTATTTATTTATTTATGAATAATATTTATTTGAACTGATTTAAATCTTTTGCATGTTTATAGTACAGTCTGAAAACAGACATTTGCTACAACAACAACAAAAATAATAGCAAAAATTTAGGAGCTACCCATTAACTGATATAATTTCATTGCAGTATAATTTCAGATTAAAATGAATTTTTACTACTCGGTTTTTGGTGTGATTTTTTTATTTCTAAATAAAAAAAATTCTATTTATTTCTTACTTTTTCTACAAATTTTGTTAAACAATTATATATTTTTTTAACTTTTTAAAATTAAAGAAAAACATTGTTTTGGTGAGATATTTTAAAAAATAATTTGTGTCTATTTTAACACCTTAGTTTTTAACCTTAATTTTTTTCCAATGTGATTTTTAGCATTTTAAATAAAAATATTTCTGTATCTAAATTTTTCCTTTGAAGTTTATAATTTCTCATTTTTTTTTCTGCAGTTATTACTGTCTAACATTTTATTTTAATGTTATGCTTCCTTTTTTGTTTTAAAAGTAGGAATTATTTCTTCTTGATTTTTTTTTAAATTAAAATGTCATTTTTAGCTCAGATTTCTTTTTTCCAAACAAAATCCTACCTTACTGTGGCCCTAAAATTTCAGAGGTAAATTCTGTTGTATTTAAATTTACAGTAAATAAATATTTTCAGTAACATATTTAATTAAAACCTCCTCTGTGTTTCTCCTCCAGCTTCTCCCAGTTCCACGGTTTGATCACGCACTATAAGATTGGCGTTTTGTGCATGAACATCGTGGAGCACGAGCTGAAGAGGTACGAGCTGTGGCAGGAAGAGCTGGAGAAGAAGAGCAAAGCTTATATCCTTACTGATGCTTCATGTGAAGGGGGCGTGGCCTGCTAGTGGCCTGCTGCGCCTTAAAGCTAACACTTTCTGTTCAATTCAGCATCACAGGTCCAAAAGATGGTGTTTCAGTAGCATCACCAGAAACACCAGCTTGAAACACACATCCCTTTAAGCCTGAAAGTAATTAGATAAACTCATGTGCACTGAAGACAGATAACGATTTATTTTACTCTGCGATTTTAAAGCATGGGACAGTTTAAAAGTTTACTGATCGCTCCATGAGTGATTCTGATTGTAAAAGGAATTTTAATCCTATTCATCAAATATAAAACACAAAGACTTTAAATATCAGGCTCCAAAAATTCTGGGTCAGATATTCGGGTATTAAAAATTCAGAAAGCATGAAATTCAGTGAAAAGAATTCATGTAGTAAAAAAGTTTCATAAAAAATTTTTAATAAATTAATAAATTAAATAAATTACTAATAAATAAATAAATTATAATAATAATAATAAATAAAAAACATAATAAATAAATTAAATTATTCAGTAAAATTGTGCAGCTTAATAAAATAGCACTTGATCCAGCTCATTATACTGTACTTCATGTATTTAAGTATGATGGAATTTTTTAAAAATGGAAATATAGTTTAAACCATTTTTTCCCCCTTTTTTCCTGTTATTAATCGAAAATAAAATGTAACTTTTAATTTACCTTTCAACTTTTTAATTTAACTGTTAATTAAAAGCTAAACGAAACACTGGAGAAAGAAAAACAAGGTGACTTAATATTTCAAATGCTGGAAAAAAAATCAGAAATTCAGGTGTTAAAAATTTAGAAGGCATGAAATTTAATAAATATATTCATGTTGTAAAAACAATTTTAATTTAGGAAATTTAAGTTGCACATAGAGCACATTATTCAGGGTCAGAAATTCAGGTAGTAAAAAAATTGAGGTTATAATTTTTTTTATTCATTTATTTATTTATTTATTTATTTAGCAGTTTAATAAAATAGCACTTGATCCAGCTCACTATACTGCAGCATGTAGTGACAATGAATTATTCACTCGACTTTGCTGTGTAATTAACTTTATTTTTATAGCGCATATTGCTCAAAGCAGCTTTACAGGAATATAGAAACAGAATTTAATTTAAACGTATTAAATTAATAAGTTAAATGATTATTGATTATTCTGTTAACGTGAATGGTTCTCTGGTTGATAAAACGTCCCGCGGTGTGAAGGAAAAGCTGAACAATCACTGATCTGCTGCGCTCTCGGCTCACTCGTTATCCGTCTGATCTCTTGATCCTTGATTCTTGTACATGAGGAAGATGCTGATAACCAGACCCTAAAGAAAGACCATGAGAAAGCGTATAAGAAATACCAGAGTCTGCTGGTGAAGCAGGAGCAGCTGCTGAGAGGTAATGCTCAGCCCTAATGCTCTTTTTTCACCTAGTGTTATGAAGTGTTATAACTTCGGTCCTTTCCTGCGCTCCCAGTGGCTCTGTATCTGCTCCTGAACCTGGCAGAGGACACGCGCACTGAGCTGAAGATGAGGAACAAGAACATCGTGCAGCTTCTGGTTAAGACTCTGGATCGGGATAACGAGGAGCTCCTGGTGCTTGTCGTCTCCTTCCTCAAGAAGCTCAGCATCTTCCTGGAGAACAAGAACGACATGGTAAGCAGGGTTTGTTCTCATGACGCTGGGTTTTACAGGGGTTTCGTGAGACTCTGATGGAAACGTCAATGAGACGTTAATGTTAAAGTAAACACATGAATAAAAACTATTAGTATAGAATCTGAGTAGAAACTGTTGAAGGGCTGAAATTTTTGGCATTGTGAGACTATTCTGGTCATTTTTAGTGTGTGTGTGTTTGTGTGTGTGTGATTCTCCTGTACTCAGGCTGAGATGGACACCATTGAGAAGCTCTGCCGCTTGGTGCCGTGCGATCATGACGACCTGCTGAATGTCACGCTGCGCCTCCTGCTCAACCTCTCCTTCGACACGGGACTCAGAAACAAGATGGTGCAGGTTGGCCTCCTGCCCAAACTCACTGCCCTGCTGAGTAAGAGCTCCAGCCTTAAAGCCACTTTACACTTCAACACCATCTAAAACAAAAAAAAACGTCCATCACCTTTATTCAGATTACACAGGTTTTTCCGTTCCGAGCCTCTCCTCATAAACACAAGGACGATTCAGACAGACTGGAAAAGGTAGGTATAGTTTGCGAATGGAATTCTTGGAATTCTGGAATTCTGCTGATTGGACAAGATATCTGTCACTCAAGATATACAGGAAGTAGAAAATTGTGTATCAAATTTTATTTCTTGTACATGTGTGGAGTTCTGCATTGACTTTAAACCAGTTTTTTTTCCTATAGTGCAACTTTAAATCTTTTAAAGAAAATAACAAACATTTACACTGATCAGGCATAACATTATGACCACCTGCCTAATATTGTGTTAGTACAACAAACTGTGTATTCTGACCCCTTTCTATCAGAACCAGCCTTAACTTCTTCAGCAATTTGAGCAACAGTAGCTTGTCTGTTGGATCGGATCACACGGCCCAGCCTTCTCTCCCCACGTGCATCAGTGAGCCTTGACCGCCCATGACCCTGTCTCCGGTTCACCACTGTTCCTTCCTTGGAGCACTTTTGATAGATACTGACCACTGCAGACCAGGAACACCCCACAAGAGCTGCAGTTTTGGAGATGCTCTGATCCAGTGGTCTAGCCATCACGATTTGGCCCTTCGTCAAACTTGCTCAAATCCTTACACTTGTCCATTTTTCCTGCTTCTAACATCACCTTTGAGGACAAAATGTTGACTTGCTGCCTAATATATCCCACCCACTAACAGGTGCCATAATGAGGAGATCATCAGTCTTATTCACTTCACCTGGTACTGTTCAGAATGTTATACCTGATAGGTGTACATTTATATTGATAAGAAAATGGAATTAATTCAGCGCTACTTTAAGGATGTTGGATATACTGATAGTGTATCATGGCATAAAGATTAGTTTGCGATGTCTGTCTAAAAACACACTTCTTCGGAAGACCAAATTATTTCAGATTAAAGGATGTAAGGAGCGCTATAAGAGCAGAGCTGTGTTCATACACACACCAATCCACTTTCTACTGCTGCAGCTACTGCTGGACTTCCTCTATATCCTGAGTGACAGATGTCTCGTCCAATCAGAAGGAAGAAACTATACCTAAAAACCTTTTCCACTTTGTCTGAATCGTCCTTGTGTTATTGGATTTGTTATTTTGTTGTGCATTTCTCGGCCACCGTATAAACGTGATACAGTGAAACAATAATAATTAGCTAATGACATGCTTGTCTTGCTAACATTTTCTATATTGTGTATTTATATAAAAATTGGGCGGAAATCCCACTCATGTCAGCAGGGTAGTTAGGGCTCTCAGGAGGAGGTGCTTCTGATTTGCATATTCATGCATATTCATACATCCTTCATCCATTAGTTAGAGATTTTCCATTATGCTTTTTTGTTTTTGTTGGGGGATAAAATTAGTAAGAATTCAGACATGCTGAAGGGAAACATTTAGTGAATCTTAATGGGAATGAATAATGTCTTAAAGAAGTATTGTTTCATAAAAGACATTTAAAATAAAAATAATAATAAAATAAAAAACAAGCCAGCTTCGTGTATCAGGCTAGGAGCTGGAATATTCTAGATCTACTCGCAGATTTCTGTGAAGCTGCTCTGTAGAGATATCTGTTAGTAAAATCTCTTTAGAAATAAAATAAAATAGAGTTTACTTTCATTCCTGAGCTCTTTTTTTCAGGGTTTGTTCTGAGTGGCATGCTTTAAACAATGGCTTTTTATTCCACTTACACTGTTTAACAAACATACAAGTCTTTATGGATTTTTGTAGCATTTGGGGCATTTTACAGGCTCCCCAGCAGCTCTCGTAAACTATCAGCCTCCTCCATACCCCCCCCCCCTTCCGCCACTGCCTCTCTCTCACTCTCTCTCTTCCTCCACCGCCGCTCTCTCTGTCTCTCTCTTTCTCTGTCTCTCTCTCTCTCTCTCTCTGCCTCCACCACCTCAATCTCTCTCTCTCTCTCTCTCTCTCTGTCTCTCTCTCTGTCTCTCTCTCTTCCTCCACCACCTCTCTCTCTCTCCTTCTCTGTCTCTCTCTCTCAGTCAGAGGTGAGGCATTAATGTGGGTCAGAATGTCACAGGCCTCTAATGAGAAGCACATGTCTCCTGATTATTACTCACACTAAAATTCAAGCTCTTGTTTCCTCAATTTAAAAAAATGCAGTCCACCTCTCACCCTTTCTCTCTCTCTCTCTCTCTCTCTCTCTTTTTCTTCTTCTCTCCTTTCCTTCTTACACTTTAGGCCATTTTTACTTTAAAAGTCTCCAGTGGTTTCATCTGGTCCTAATGGCCGATGTGTTAATGTGTTAGGGGGTAGTGTGTGTGTGTGTGTGTGTGTCAGCTAAGCTAATCAAGTCTTATGTAACAGATCTGTGTGTAAGTGTTTCATGTCTCCAGGGTTCTGTCACGCTCTGAAAAGGAGAATGTTATTAATGAGACTGTTTATTTAACTTGTTTTGTGATAAGTGTGTGTGTGTGTGTTTTAACCTGGGTTTGGAATTACACCAGCCAGAATAGAAATACTATTTAAAGACAAACTGTGCTATTAGTGCTAAATACATAGGTAAAGGAGGTGTGGCTTCTGTAAATGTCAGTCTCAGTGAAGGAGGTGTGGTCTCTGTGTCAATCTGTACCGGTGTAGGAGGTGTGGCCTTTGTGTCTTTGTGCCTGTCCATGAAGTAGATGCCTCTTTACCGGTCAGACCCAGTAAAGGAGGTGTGACCTCTGTACCTGTTAGTCTCAGTGAAGGAGGCGTGACCTCTGTACCTGTTAGTCTCAGTGAAGGAGGCGTGACCTCTGTACCTGTTAGTCTCAGTGAAGGAGGCGTGACCTCTGTACCTGTTAGTCTCAGTGAAGGAGGCGTGACCTCTGTACCTGTTAGTCTCAGTGAAGGAGGCGTGACCTCTGTACCTGTTAGTCTCAGTGAAGGAGGCGTGACCTCTGTACCTGTTAGTCTCAGTGAAGGAGGCGTGACCTCTGTACCTGTTAGTCTCAGTGAAGGAGGCGTGACCTCTGTACCTGTTAGTCTCAGTGAAGGAGGTGAGGCCTCTGTGTGTGTTAGTCTTAGTGAAGGAGGTGTGGCCTCTGTGTCAGTCAATCTTGCATACTTTATGCAAGAAGCCATGACTGATAATATCTGCACTGTTCCAAATCACAATCCAGTAACTACTCAACCTCTGGGCTGAAATGTTTTTCTTGTCCTTTTTGTGCTATAGGCAGTGAGACTCATAAGCAGATAGTGATGTGTATCCTGTACCACATCAGCATGGACGACCGATCCAAATCCATGTTCGCCAACACCGACTGCATCCCTCAGGTGAGACCCGGAAAAACACACACACACCAACTTCCTCTAGGATGCAACACCTTCTGAGTTGCAAAAAATATTAAGACATAATGGTAAGATAAAATAGTCACATGTGCTTCCTGGTGTAAGACACTCACGTCCTGTAGGGGGCATAATGCACTTGTGAGCATGTGTAGTGGGTCACTAATGAGAGCCAGGACTGCTGCTTCCCTAAAACGGCTTCTGCCTAAGTGTTGTCTTCTTTAAACCCTCTCGTCTTGTCTAATTGGGTGTAAATTCCTACCAGATGCTTGTAAAAGTAAAAGCAGGGGGAAATTATTCTGCCTAATCACTCAGCCTGTGGTGCGAAGTGACGTCACGACCTCTCTGAGACCTCCAGAGTGGTTCATAAAGCACGATCGGCGTGACGGGGAAATTCAGGACCAGGCACAATGAAATAAAGAGTCCTGAAACTTTCGTCTTTTGTGCGCCTTTTATTTTAATCCTATTAAAATGTTTAAAGCAGTTTTTTCTCTCTCAGTGCTTTAAGGTTAATATTTAGATCTTGATTTGTCTTTGTTTAGCAAATAGAAAGTAAAGGTGACGCATGTCTAATTGTGTTATTAATCCTAATAAACTCTAAACGGATTAAAGTGTGTGTGTGTGTGTGTGTGAGAGAGAGAGAGAGAGAGAGAGAGAGAGAGAGAGAGAGGGAAGGAGGGAGGGAGGAAATGCCTGGGGGGTTTTGAGCGATGAGGACGGGGGATGAAGGACGGGGGATATGGGTCTCTGCTCTCTCAGGTGCCAGTGAGTCTGGACTCTGTGATACACATGTGTGTATGTGACGAGCGATTATTTACAGCATTGCTGACCCTCTATACCTTTCGCTTTATTTTTTCTTCTGTGTGTGTGTGTGTGTGTAGCTGATGAAGATGCTGTTTGAAAGCAGAGAGGAGAGAATCGACCCTGAGCTCATCTCCTTCTGCATCAACCTGGCGGCTAACACGGAAAACTCTCGGATCATCTGTGAAGGTACCATCAGGATCGTGGATTATAATACACCACGTGTTCAGATCAGTATGACTCTACACAATACAGTGTGTTCCTGACCTGGAGATATCAACCAATCACGTCGTAAGTTGGAGGGCAAGAAAAAAAAAGAAACATGGAGAATGAGGTGGTCAAAAAATCATGAGTGAACATGTGGAGATTTATATTCCAAAACTGTGTAACCTGTGGCACACAGGCCACTCCTCCTTCACTAAGATTAACAAGCACACAAGCCACACCTCCTTTATTAAGATTAACAAACACACAGGCCACACCTCCTTTATTAAGATTAACAAACACACAGGCCACACCTCCTTTATTAAGATTAACAAACACACAGGTCACACCTCCTTTATTAAGATTAACAAACACACAGGCCACACCTCCTTTATTAAGATCAACAAACACACAGGTCACACCTCCTTTATTAAGATTAACAAACACACAAGCCACACCTCCTTTATTAAGATTAAGAAACACACAGGCCACGCCTCCTTTTTAAGGTTAACAAGCACACAAGCCATGCCTCCTTTTTAAGGTTAACAAGCACACAGGCCATGCCTCCTTTTTAAGGTTAACGCCTCCTTTTTAAGGTAGCATACACTCACAGGCCACGCGTCCTTATCCTCCTCTCTCTCTTGTCAGGCAGATCAGCTCGAGCCTGGTGTTTGTGTACAGAATAGGACAGTGGAACATCACAAAAATGTTCAAAAATGTATTTGGAGACTTGACATGAAACTTTGTTTTTGAACATGATTTTAGGAAACGGGTTGAAGATGCTGATGAAGAGAGCGCTGAAGTTTAAAGACCCACTGCTTATGAAGATGATCAGGAACATCTCACAACATGACGGTCCACTCAAGCAGCTTTTCCTGGTGAGTCATTTCTCACTTTGTTCAAATCTCATTGAAGGGGGTGTGGCCTTTTTGCCTCTTTATTCTGTTGAAGGGGTGTGGCCTCTGTGCCTGTGATATTCCATTGAAGGGGATGTGGCCTTTATGGCTCTTTTATGAAGGGGATGTATCCTTTATGACTTTTTACTCCATTGAAGGGGTGTGGAGGTGTGGCCTCTTCATATTAAAGGGGGTGTGGCCTATATGCTTCTTTATTCCATTGAAAGGTGTGGCCTCTCTACCTGGTAATGATAATACAGGATGTATGGTCTCTGTGCGGTCAGTTACAATGAGAGAGAGTTGGCCGTTTTGCCTGTCAATCGCAATGAAAGAGGTGTGGCTTCTTTGCTTGTCAGTCATGTTGAAGGACTCCTACTCTGAGTTAACCCCTCTTTTTTCTCCCATTATTGAGCAATTTTTTATACAGTATTTACAAAAACAGACTGGTTGTAAATTTGCGTGCATCTCCTTGCTGCAGGATTACGTGGGTGATTTGGCGGCGCAGATCAGTCCTGAAGAAGATGAAGAGTTTGTGATTGAGTGTTTGGGGACGTTGGCGAACCTTACCATCCCTGATCTGGACTGGGAGCTGCTGCTCCGCGAATACAACCTCGTCCCTTACCTCAAAGAGCGCCTCAAACCTGGTAACACTTCCTCAGTGTGTGTTTGTGTGTGTGTGTGTGTGTGTGTGTGTGTTGGGGGGGGGTCTGGATTGCTAGCTCTTGTATAAGTCTTCTGGGCATTTTTGGGCAGTCCACTGTTTCACCCAAGTCCCCAGGCCTGACCTTTGACCTCTGTCCTCTGTGTGTTTTAGGCTCAGCAGAGGATGACCTGATCTTGGAGGTGGTTATACTAATTGGCACTGTGTCCATGGACGACTCCTGTGCTGCCATGTTGGCCAAATCTGGCATCATTCCTGCTCTTATAGAGCTTCTTAACGGTAAGAAACACACCAGTCCAACATATATACGTCATGTGGCATGGAATTAGAACTGTAAGCAGTCATAATGAATCATGTAATGAATCATAATGAATCATGTGGCATTAAATCAGTCATAATGAATCATAATGAATCATGTGGCATTGAACTAGAACTGTAATGAGTCATGATGAATCATAATGACTCATAATAAATCATAGTGAATCATTTGGCGTTAAATCAGAATAGTAATGAATCATGATGAATCATAATGACTCATGTAATGAATCATAGTGAATCATTTGGCATTAAATCAGAATTTTAATGAATCATTTTGTAATGAATCGGCATTGTAATGAATCATAATGAATCATGTGGCATTGAATCAGAATTGCAATAAGTCATAATGAATCAGAATGAATCATGTGGCATTGAATCAGAACTTTAATGAGTCATGTAATTAATCGGCATTGTAATGAATTATGTTATAATGAATCATTTGGAATGAAATCATAATTGTGATGAGTCATAATGAATCATTTTGTAATGAATCAGCATTGTAATGAATTATAATGAATCATTCAATCATTATAAAATAAGTATCGCATATAGCGTTAAATCATATACACACTCAGATTCACACTGATTCACACACTCTGAAGAGCTACACCGTCCCGGAGAGAGAAAAAAGACCAGATTATATCCTGCTGCTGCTCGCAGTAACTGAGAACTGATTAAACCTGGCTTCTTCATGACGCTTTATCAGTGGGAGGTCGTGCTGAAATATGGCCGTGTGTCTTGGTGTGGGGTTTAATGTCTCGAGGATTAGACTGCTCAGGATCAAAATGAAAACGTGGCGCTTTTAATAACCAGCCGACAGAAAGAAAAGATCTGCACAGTTTCAGAGGAGACAGTGGTCTCGTCTCTAAATGGAGGCTTCTCACGAGAGCCCTACTGCACCAGGGCGTCTTTTTAATAACGTCAGCTTAGATGAAGCCACATCTGTGTAACAGCGCAGCCGTGATTTCTCTTTGTGCACTCGTGTGTGTGTGTGTGTTTGAAAAAGACGCTATTCTTGGTAAAACTATGGAAGCTCATAGCTGCACACCAACATCAAGCTATTTTTCTAATCTTGAATGATTAGATACTTTATGTTTATAATATGATCCCTATATAATGTGTGTATTTACTGTGTGTGTTTTCTCTTCACAGCCCAACAGGAAGATGACGAGTTTGTGTGCCAGATTGTCTATGTTTTCTATCAGATGGTTTTCCACCAGGCCACCAGAGACGTCATTATTAAAGACACCCGTATCCTTTCTCTGAACATTACACACGTCCGTGTATCGTCTGTATCAGAGATAACGCCCAGTGATGCGTACTGATCACGTTAGTAAACCAAGTGATCGTTCATTTTCTCTCTCTTTTCTGCTTTTTTCAGGGATTCAAAAATTTCAGAGTCCAAATATTTATGCCTAGTGATGTCATGTGATTATCTCTAACGATCCCTAAATAAACAAATATTCAGCTATTGTACCGTTTAACCAGCTAAATTATTCACCTTTCTCATTGAAATGATATCCAGCATCTATATTGCTCAGTTACCTAGCAACAGTATTCACTAATAGTAATTTAAAGAGTTTAGATTTAAACCCCGCCCCTTTTCATCATGTTCTCTGGTTCCTGAACGCGTCCTCACAGAGGCCCCAGCGTACCTTATCGACCTCATGCACGACAAAAACACAGAGATCAGGAAAGTGTGTGACAACACGCTTGATATTATCGCAGTACGTACACGCCACTGTGTGTGTGTGTGTTTCTAAATAAAGTGTGTGCTTCACAAATAAAATATTATCGGAATGCTGACACACAGAAGAGAAATAATTTGAATCTGTTAATCGAAAGGTTTCTGAGCCTTGAAAAGAATTCCCAAAAAAACTAAATATAACAGTTTTGAAATTCATAAATGTGTGTGTGTGTTTTAAATGAAGGTTGGGTTGCAGAAAAAGAAAACAAACAAAAACAAAGTAGTGTAGGATTTTGAAAAAAATCAGCTTAATCTGAAAAACTATTTATAAGGTAAATTAGACAATATGTGTAAATATTATAAAATATCTAAAAAATAAATTATTTGGTAAATTGAGGGTGTTTTTAAATTACAATAAATTTATAATTATTTTATTTATATATTTACAATCAAGGATCTAATAAAGGGAGATTTTTAAATATATATTATAATTATATTTACAATAAATAAAGACTTTAATAAGTGTTTAATAAGTGAGTGAGTGAATAACTGAGTGAGTGAGTGAGTGAGTAATGGTTGAGTGAGTGAGTAACTGGGTGAGTGAGAGTGAGTGAGTGAATAAATGGGTGAGTGAGTAACTGGGTGAGTGAGTGAGTGAGTGAATAAATGGGTGAGTGAGTAACTGGGTGAGTGAGTGAGTGAGTGAATAAATGGGTGAGTGAGTAACTGGGTGAGTGAGTGAGTGAGTGAATAAATGGGTGAGTGAGTAACTGGGTGAGTGAGTGAGTGAGTGAATAAATGGGTGAGTGAGTGAGTAACTGGGTGAGTGAGTAACTGGGTGAGTGAGTGAGTGAGTGAATAAATGGGTGAGTGAGTGAGTGAGTAACTGGGTGAGTGAGTAACTGGGTGAGTGAGTGAGTGAATAAATGGGTGAGTGAGTGAGTAACTGGGTGAGTGAGTGAGTGAGTGAATAAATGGGTGAGTGAGTGAGTAACTGGGTGAGTGAGTAACTGGGTGAGTGAGTGAGTGAGTGAGTGAATAAATGGGTGAGTGAGTGAGTGAGTGAGTGAGTAACTGGGTGAGTGAGTAACTGGGTGAGTGAGTGAGTGAATAAATGGGTGAGTGAGTGAGTAACTGGGTGAGTGAATAAATGGGTGAGTGAGTGAGTAACTGGGTGAGTGAGTAACTGGGTGAGTGAGTGAGTGAGTGAGTGAATAAATGGGTGAGTGAGTGAGTGAGTAACTGGGTGAGTGAGTGAGTGAGTAACTGGGTGGGTGAGTGAGTGAGTAACTGGGTGAAAAAGTGAGTGAGTGAGTGAGTGAGTGAGTGAGTAACTGGGTGGGTGAGTGAGTGAGTAACTGGGTGAGGGAGTGAGTGAGTGAGTAACTGGGTGAGGGAGTGAGTGAGTGAGTAACTGGGTGAAAAAGTGAGTGAGTGAGTGAGTGAGTAACTGGGTGGGTGAGTGAGTGAGTGAGTGAGTAACTGGGTGAGGGAGTGAGTGAGTGAGTAACTGGGTGAGTGAGTGAGTGAGTGAGTAACTGGGTGAAAAAGTGAGTGAGTAACTGGGTGAGTGAGTGAGTAACTGGGTGAGGGAGTGAGTGAGTGAGTAACTGGGTGAGTGAGTGAGTGAGTGAGTGAGTAACTGGGTGAAAAAGTGAGTGAGTGAGTGAGTGAGTGAGTGAGTAACTGGGTGGGTGAGTGAGTGAGTGAGTGAGTGAGTAACTGGGTGAGGGAGTGAGTGAGTGAGTAACTGGGTGAGTGAGTGAGTGAGTAACTGGGTGAAAAAGTGAGTGAGTAACTGGGTGAGTGAGTGAGTAACTGGGTGAGGGAGTGAGTGAGTGAGTAACTGGGTGAGTGAGTGAGTGAGTGAGTAACTGGGTGAAAAAGTGAGTGAGTGAGTGAGTGAGTAACTGGGTGGGTGAGTGAGTGAGTGAGTAACTATGTGGGTGAGTGAGTAACTAGGTGAGTGAGTGAGTAACTGGTTGAGTGAGTGAGTGAGTGAGTAACTAGGTGAGTGAGTGAGTGAGTGATTGAGTAACTAGGTGAGTGAGTGAGTAACTGGGTGCAGGTTCAATAAAAGTAGGATGGTTGGTGTATCTGTAGCTGTGTGGAATTTGGGGAGAGTGGGGTGTGGAGAGCCACACTCGTTAAAGGAAGTTCTGAACTTAATAAAGTTCTGTTGACTTTAAGTCGCTCGGTAAGTTCCTCTGCCACATGAAAGGGACTGTGGGGGTCTGGTTTGTGTTCGTGGTGTGTGTGTGTGTGTATACACTAGTGGAAACAGTTGAGCTGCACACTGAATTAGCTGATCAGTCAGACATGATGTGTTCATTGTGTCAGGACACTAGAAATCTGTCTGTCTGTGTGTCTGACTGTCTGTCTGTCTGTCTGACTATTTGTCTGTTTGTCTGTCTGTCTGTCAGTTTGTCTGTCTGACTGACTGTCTGACTGTCCATCTGTATGACTATCTGACTGTCTGTCTGTCTGACTGTTTGTCTGTCTATTCACCTGTGTGTGTGTGTGTCTATGTGTGTGTAGGAGTATGATGAACAGTGGGGTTGTGTTTAATGTGTGTGTGTGTGTGTGTGTGTGTAGGAGTATGATGAACAGTGGGGCTGTAAGATCCAGTGTGAGAAGTTCCGCTGGTTTAACTCTCAGTGGTTGGAGATGGTGGAGAGCCGAGAAACAGAGACGGAACCGTTCCTCTATGGAGACACTGAGACACTGGAACCACCGGACCTGTTCTACAGCACAGGTCAGAACACACACACACACAATTGTTTATCCATCCATCCATCCATTGTCTCCAGCTTATCCGGAACCGGGTCGTAGGGGCAGCAGTCTAAGCAGGGATGCCCAGACTTCCCTCTCCCTAGCCACTTCCGCAAACTCTTCCGGGAGAATTCCAAGGCATTCCCAGGACAGCCGAGAGACATAGTCCTTCCAGCCTGTCCTGGGTCTTCCCCGGGGTCCCTTCCCGGTGGGGCATGCCCGGAACACCTCCCTTGGGAGACGTCCAGGAGGCATCCGAAACAGATGACAACGCCACCTGAACTGGCCCCTTTCGATGTGTAGGAGCAGCAGCTCTACTCCAAGCTCCTCCTGGGTGACAGAGCTCCTTACCCTATCTCTAAGGGTACGCCCTGCCACCCTATGAAGGAAACTCATTTCGGCCACTTGTATCCGGGATCTCGTCCTTTCGCTCATGACCCAAAGCTCATGACCTTAAGTGAGAGTAGGAACGTAGATTGACTGGTAAATCGAGAGCTCCGCCTTTCGGCTCAGCTCCTTCTTTATCACAACAGACCGGTACATAGACCGCATTGCTGCTGCAGCTGCACTAATCCATCTGTCAATCTCATGCTCCATCCTTCCCTCACTCGTGAACAAAACCCAGAGATACTTAAACTCCTCCACTTGAGGGAGGAACACCCCTCCAACCTGGAGGGGACAAACCACCTTTTTCCGGTCGAGAACCATGGCCACGGATTTGGAGGTGCTGATCCCCATCCCAGCTGCTTCGCACTCAGCTGCAAACTGCCCCAGTGCATGCTGTAGGTCCTGGCTCGAAGGAGCCAACAGGACAACATCATCTGAAAAAAGCAGAGATGAAATCCTGTGGTCCCCAAACCGGACTTCCTCCAGCCTCTGGCTGCGCCTAGAAAATCTGTCCATAAAAATAATGAACAGAACCAGTGATAAAGGGCAGCCCTGCTGGAGTCCAATGTGCACTGGGAACAGGTCTGACTTACAGCCGGCAATGAGAACCAAGCTCCTGCTCTGGTCATACAGAGACCGAACAGTCCTTTACAGAGGACCACGGACCTTCATAATCCCAGAGCACCTCCCACAGAATGCCACGAGGGACATGGTCAAATGCCTTCTCCAAGTCCACAAAACACATGTGGACTGGTTGGGCAAACTTCCATGAACCCTCAAGCACCCTGTGGAGGGTATAGAGCTGGTCCAGTGTTCCACAACTAGAACGAAAACTGCATTGTTCCTTCTGAATCTGAGGTTCGACTAAAGGTCGGACTCTCCTCTCCAGTACCCTGGAATAGACTTTCCCTGGGAGGCTGAGAAGTGTGAGCCCCCTATAGATAACACACCCTCCGATCCCCCTTCTTAAAAAGAGGGCCCACCACCCCAGTTGCCCAGTCCAGAGGCACTGTCCCTGACCGCCACTCTATGTTGCAGAGACGTGTCAGCCAAGACAGCCCCACAACATCCAGAGACTTAAGGTACTCAGGGCGAATCTCATCCACCCCCGGTGCCTTGCCACCGAGGACCTGCTGGACTACCTCAATGACTTCAGCTTGGGTGATGGATGAATCTACCTCTGAGTCCTCAGCCTCTGTTTCCTCTATGGAAGGTGTGTCAGTGGGGTTGAGGAGCTCCTCGAAGTATTCCTTCCACCATCCGACAATATCCCCAGTAAAGGTCAGCAGCTCTCCACCTCCATTGTAAACAGTGTTGGTGGAGAGCTGCTTACCCCTTCTGAGGTGCCGGACGGTCTGCCAGAATCTCCAAGAGGCCGACCGATAGGCCTTCCCCATGGCCTCACCGAACTCCTCCAGCTCTTATCTGCTGCCTCCGGGGTCCCACGAGCCAACCAGGCTCGATAGGACTCCTTCTTCAGCTTGACTGCATCCCTTACTTCCAGTGTCTACCACTGGGTTCGGGAATTGCCTCCACGACAGGCACCAGAGACCTTACGGCCACAGCTCCGGATAGCTGCGTCAACAATGGAGGAGGAGAACATGGTCCACTCAGACTTAATGTCCCCAACCTCCCTCGGAATCTGGTCAAAACTCTTCCGGAGGTGGGAGTTGAAGACCTCTCTAACAGAGGGTTCAGCAAGACATACACTATATTGCCAAAAGTATTCGCTCACCCATCCAAATAATCAGAATCAGGTGTTCCAATCACTTCCATGGCCACAGGTGTATAAAATGAAGCACCTAGGCATGCAGACTGTTTTTACAAACATTTGTGAAAGAATGGGTCGCTCTCAGGAGCTCAGTGAATTCCAGCGTGGAACTGTGATAGGATGCCACCTGTGCAACAAATCCAGTCGTGAAATTTCCTCGCTCCTAAATATTCCACAGTCAACTGTCAGCTGTATTATAAGAACGTGGAAGTGTTTGGGAATGACAGCAACTCAGCCACGAAGTGGTAGGCCACGTAAACTGACGGAGTGGGGTCAGCGGATGCTGAGGCGCATAGTGCGAAGAGGTCGCCAACTTTGTGCAGAGTCAATCGCTACAGACCTCCAAACTTCATGTGGCCTTCAGATTAGCTCAAGAACAGTGCGCAGAGAGCTTCATGGAATGGGTTTCCATGGCCGAGCAGCTGCATCCAAGCCATACATCACCAAGTGTAATGCAAAGCGTCGGATGCAGGGGTGTAAAGCACGCTGCCACTGGACTCTAGAGCAGTGGAGACGCGTTCTCTGGAGTGACGAATCGCGCTTCTCCATCTGGCAATCTGATGGACGAGTCCGGATTTGGCGGTTGCCAGGAGAACGGTACTTGTCTGACTGCATTGTGCCAAGTGTAAAGTTTGGTGGAGGGGGGATTATGGTGTGGGGTTGTTTTTCAGGAGCTGGGATTGGCCCCTTAGTTCCAGTGAAAGGAACTCTGAATGCTTCAGCATACCAAGACATTTTGGACAATTCCATGCTCCCAACTTTGTGGGAACAGTTTGGAGCTGGCCCCTTCCTCTTCCAACATGACTGTGCACCAGTGCACAAAGCAAGGTCCATAAAGATATGGATGACAGAGTCTGGTGTGGATGAAGTTGACTGGCCTGCACAGAGTCCTGACCTCAACCCGATAGAACACCTTTGGGATGAATTAGAGCGGAGACTGAGAGCCAGGCCTTCTCATCCAACATCAGTGTGTGACCTCACAAATGTGCTTCTGGAAGAATGGTCAAAAATTCCTATAAACACACTCCTAAACCTTGTGGACAGCCTTCCCAGAAGAGTTGAAGCTGTTATAGCTGCAAAGGGTGGACCGACGTCATATTGAACCCTATGGATTAGGAATGGGATGTCACTTAAGTTCATATGCGAGTCAAGGCAGGTGAGCGTATACTTTTGGCAATATAGTGTATCAAACAGACCCTCACAATATGTTTGGGCCTGCCAAGCCTGTCCGGCATCCTCCTCTGTAAGCCGATCCAACTCACAACCAGGTAGTGATCAGTTGACAGCTGAGCCCCTCTCTTCACCCGAGTGTCCAAGACATATGGCCGAAGGTCAGATGACACGACCACAAGGTCGATCATCGACCTCCGGCCTAGGGTGTCCTGGTACCATGTGTACTGGTGAGCACCCTTATGCTTGAACATTGTGTTTGTTATGGGCAAACCATAACTAGCACAGAAGTCCAATCCTCCCAATCACGCCCCTCCAGGTAACACTGTCATTGCCCACATGGGCGTTGAAGTCCACTCTCTTGTTTACCGGGGAAAACTCCAACACATGGCAGCTGAGCTGGGGGGCTATAAGCAAGCCCACCCCAGCCCACCGCCTCTCACCATGAGGCAATCCAGAGTAGTAGAGGGTCCAACCTCTTTCAAGGAGTTGGGTTCCAGAGCCCAGGCTGTACGTGGAGGCGAGCCCGACTATCTCTAGCCGGTACTGCTCAGCCTCCCCCACCAGCTCAGGCTCCATCCCCCTCAGTGAGGTGACATTCCATGTCCCAAGAGCCAGATTCTTTAACCAAGGTTTGGGTCGCCGAGGCCCCCGCCCATGACTGCTACCCAAATCACATAGCACCAACCCCTTCTGTTCCTTCCTGCGGGTGGTGGGCCTACGGGAAGACAGGCCTATGTTGCTTTTTCGGGCTGTACCTCGGCCACCAGGCGCTCACCTGTGTGCCCCAGCCCCAAGCCTGGCTCTAGGGTGGGGCCCCGGTAACGCCAATCTGGGCGACATAACGGTCCTTGTTCTTTTGTTGCTCTTAAGGGGATTTGAACTGCTCTTAGTCTGACCCATCACCTAGGACCCGTTTGCCTTGGGAGACCCTACCAGGAGCACTAGGCCCCCAACAACATGGCTCCTAGGCTCATTCAGGTACTCAAACCCCTCCACCACAATAAGGTGGTGGTTCAGGGAGGGGATAATTCTTTAGTTAAATACAAAAATAGAAAACACTGAGAGTGAACAATATTATTGTCCCAAAAATGTAATCTGGTTGAATGACACATTATTATCCTGATTAAATAATCAAAAAGTTAATAACTGGATCAGTAATTAAATATATTTTTAATAGTGTGTATTGTTTGGATTGTGTGTGTGTTTGTTCCTGTGAAGATTCAGATTTAGAGAGGAAGTGTCTCTGCTGGGTTCCTGTCCCTGATGTTTGTTTCTCTCTGTATTGTGTGTGTGTGTGCATGTGTGTGGTCACAGATGGGATGACTTCTGATGCAGGTCTGAGTCCGGACCCGTACGCTCAGTATGGAGACTTTAGCGCATGGTGAGTTAAACACAGATTTATCATCATCCATCAAAGAAACACACAAATCTCTCTCTCACACACACACACACACACGTCTAAAGTCCATCATGGTTCTGTGAAATTCTGCTTTTCTCTTTCTGTAGGAAAATAAACGTGGTTTAAATCCCAGCCGGGCTAAAAGCATTCCACATCTCACACACACACACACACACACACACACACAAAGTCACACATCATCCCCTCTGCACACATCCATCTCTGTCTCCCTCACTCCTCCTCAAACTTACACAGAGCTGAGCTGAGAAAACAAACACTGATAACACACACTCATAGCTCTCACTTTGATAACACACACTAACAGCTCTCGCTCTGATGACACACACTCACAGCTCTCGCTCTGATAACACACACTAACAGCTCTCACTCTGATAACACACACTAACAGCTCTCGCTCTGATAACACACACTCACAGCTCTCGCTCTGATAACACACACTCACAGCTCTCGCTCTGATAACACACACTCACAGCTCTCGCTCTGATAACACACACTCACAGCTCTCGCTCTGATAACACACACTCGCAGCTCTCACTTTGATAACACACACTAACAGCTCTCACTCTGATAACACACACTAACAGATCTCGCTCTGATAACACACACTCACAGCTCTCACTCTGATAACACACACTCACAGCTCTCGCTCTGATAACACACACTAACAGCTCTCGCTCTGATAACACACACTAACAGCTCTCGCTCCGATAACACACACTAACAGCTCTCGCTCCGATAACACACACTCACAGCTCTCGCTCTGATAACACACACTAACAGCTCTCGCTCTGATAACACACACTAACAGCTCTCGCTCTGATAACACACACTAACAGCTCTCGCTCTGATAACACACACTAACAGCTCTCGCTCCGATAACACACACTCACAGCTCTCGCTCTGATAACACACACTAACAGCTCTCGCTCTGATAACACACACTCACAGCTCTCGCTCTGATAACACACACTCACAGCTCTCGCTCTGATAACACACACTCACAGCTCTCGCTTTGATAACACACACTCACAGCTCTCGCTTTGATAACACACACTCACAGCTCTCGCTCTGATAACACACACTAACAGCTCTCGCTCTGATAACACACACTAACAGCTCTCACTCTGATAACACACACTCACAGCTCTCGCTCTGATAACACACACTAACAGCTCTCTCTCATAACACAAACTCGCAGCTCTCGCTCTGATAACACACACTAACAGCTCTCTCTCATAACACAAACTCGCAGCTCTCGCTCTGATAACACACTCACAGCTCTCACTCATAACACACACTCAGAGAGAGATAGAGAGACAGACAGACAGACAGACAGACAGAGAGAGACACTGAGTCATGTTCACTTTTTAGAATAGTAAAAACATAGCTGAGTTTAAAGTTTATTTTTTATAGGCTGTCACTCTGACTTCCTGTGACACACACACACACACTCTCTCTCTCTCTGTTCTCACACTCAGTCAGGTGATATTCTGGATTTTAATTGGCCGGAAACATGCCTCCACTCCTCAGTGTGGAAATCTCGAAACTCACTCGAGCACGCAGAACATTGAGAACAATTACATCATTAAATAAACAGCAGATAAATTATCATTTCTCGGCAGAAATCAGCAGAACACGTGGCATTTCTTCAGTTCTACGGCTCTGTCACACAGACACACAGTACTTAACTCAATTCCTGCAGCGAGTCGATTAAAAATGAATCACTTTCTTGCATTTGATTCACCTCCTGCAGCGAGTCAATTTGGAAATGAATCACTTTCTCGAACTTGATTCACTTCCTGCAGTGAGTCCATTTAGAAACGAATCAATTTCTCGCTTTTGATTCACTTCCTGCAGTGAGTCCATTTAGAAACGAATCAATTTCTCGCATTTGATACACACTCGCAGCTCTTTTTCTGATAATACACACTCGCAACTCTCGCTTTGATAGCACACACTCGCAGTTCTCGCTCTGATAACACACGCTCACTTCCCGCAGCGAGTCGAATCACTTTCTCGCATTTGATTCGCTTTGTTCAGACGCTCTTACTCCCTGTTTTGTGTATTTCTGCTTATCGGGATGAATCGTTTTTAAATCTGCCATAACATTTACAATAATTTATGCAACATTTTGTGTTTTCACTGAATCGCAGCTCGCAAACTTCCGAATCATTAACCTTTGATTTCAAGCTGAAGTCAGGAAGTCGTGAATCCCACGTTCCGACTCGTACGACTCATCTTTCATTATCCTGAGCTGTGAGCGCACACGTGTTCACGACCCTGTAATGGCTCTGGTTCCAGACCGGCGTTCTTGCCACGCTTCTTTCTATCGTTCGTGGTAGAAAACCTCATCAAGTATGGGGATATGATATTGTAGCATAGCATCTAGCCGTGTGTTCTTTCTAGTCCCAAATCGCTTCCAGTAATCAGTTACAGAAACCCACCATTTCTGTAACTGATTACTGGAAGCGATTTGGGACTAGAAAGAACACACGGCCTCCAAAACCAGATCCGCATCAGCAAACATTTTCCCTTTTAAAATACATATCGCTCCAGTTTTTCCAGCCTAACAAACAACCCGCCTCTTTTATACGAATCCTTCCCAGAAGCTCCCTCAACACCAGCGCCATTGTTCGCACGCGTCCGTCGGCACGTCAGACCCCGAAAACTCCCCCATCGGATCGTCGAGGGCTGACGTTAAACACTCTGATGGGCTCTGTCTGTCTCTCTTTAAAAAACTTTCCACAGTCGTCTTCATTGTTTTACTCATGGGGATAAAAAAAACGTCCAGGAGACTGGCACGCAATACGGAGCTTTCGGTATTTCGAAGGCGAGAGTTTGGGAGAAATGAATCAGTGCTCGATTTGTTCGGTCTGGAATAGTGACCATGAGTAACTAAGCTGGGTGTTTTTACAAATTGATTTGATGTCACTTGCTGAACTCGGGAATGACGAGACCATCCCGAGTTCCCAAATAGGAATTTCCGACTTAAAGCAGCGTTTTCTTTTCCTACTTGGAAGTCGTAAATTATGAGTCAGGAGTCAGATTCGAATACACACAGTGCCGTAACCTGTCTCTGATAAAAGCCAGACCTTTTGGCAATTAGTACAACACAATACTCTTGTGTCCATAAAACCAAATGAGCACCAGGTGCACTCATTGCCGTATATTTTCTCCGGTTGCGTACACGGCTTGTATCTCATTACCGATAATCTAGGATTTAGTTCATTCCAGTTGTGCCATACAAATTACTGTAATGATTTATGTCTGGTCTAACCGGTTAACATTTTAATTCCCAAATCGGTTTAGACAATAAAGTATTCGGGTTAAGGCGAAGCGTCTGTGTGGAGGGTGGCTACGACTTATCACCATCGCAGGCACTGAGGATGATGCAGAAGATGATGAAGACGTGTGTTTTTCCCTCTGTTGGAGAACCTTACACAGAATTTTACTGGTTGAAGATAAAATTTCAGCTGCTTTTTAGATGAACAAGCACTTGGAGCATCTCAGAGAGCAGAAATGGGTTTGATATCAACATTTACTTTGAAGATACAAAAATTTGTGTGGAAAAAAACAACCGGAACTTTTCTATGAATATATGAACCCCTAATAGGCTAAAATACAGAAATCCTTCAGGAAACACTACAAATTCTTAATGTCCTGAGTGTCTACTTTCATATGAGCTTCATATTAACCTCCACTTATCCAGCTTGCTTCTAGCACGCAGATAAAATCTCAGCTGACTGAAGTAAAAGATCGCCATCTAGTGAGAGTATACCTTCCCGACTCATCCCACCTCTTACCTGCACTAATCTCTCTCTCCACAGCAACGGATCGAATGGCCGCCCTGCCACCGCCTACGGGTTTCGCCCAGACGAGCCGTTCTACCACCGGGTCTCCAGCTAGAGGAAGGAATACAATCATCTCTCATACCTACAGTCCACTTCCACACCATGCTGAGTCCAGAATGAGACGTCCACCTTATGAAAAACCCCAGATCCCTCCTGTAATCGGAGATTTGGTGATAAACACACTCATAACTCTTATGAAAACAGTTTAGGTTTATGAGAGGTCCAGAATAGGTTACTATTATTATTATTATTATTATTATTATTATATATTGACTTTTTTTTTTTATTAAAAAAGGAGTTCTGAATAAAACATCCAGATTAAAAAGGAATTCAGATTAAAAGATCCAGATTATCACAAATTCAGATTAAATTATTCAAATAAAAAAAAGGGCTTCAATTTAAGCATCCAAATGATGAGATGAGAACATCCCGATAAAAAAACAAAAAACATCCAGATTATGAGAAATCCATCTTAATATATTCAAATTAAAAATAGGACTTCAGATAAAAACATCCAGATTATGAGAAGTCCATCTTAATATATTCAAATTAAAAATAGGACATCAGATAAAAACATCCAGATTATGAGAAATCCAGATTATAAAAAATCCGGATTAAGTTATCTTGTTTAAAATGTGAAGTTCATAAAAACATTCAGATTATGAGAAATCCAGATTAAGATTCGAATTAAACTTCAATTTAGGATTTACAAATTAGGAAAAGTTTAAGATCTGGATTATAAAACATCCAAATGAGGCGATATCCAGATTAGGAAAAGCAGAAACAGGATTATGTGTTTATCCAGTTCTATTTTTGTCCTGCTTTTCCTGGTGAGTGCCACAGTCTAGAGTCTAGATTAAAATATTCATGACCTAAACTCTGGACATCGTGATCCACTAAAAAAGATCCAGATGAAAACATATGTGAACAGAAGTGGACCTAAAAACCTTCCAGATTAGAATGAGGTCCAGATTAGAACCTCCAGGATTAAATAGATAGAAATTTCTCTTTCGTTTCTAGAACTTTCTTTGGGTGTTATTCAGCATCACTGACGCGGGATCAGTGTTAGTGCTCAGATTAACCCCGCTGAACGGTTCTTCAGTGTAATTTTAGGATATTTATATTATTTATACAAGATTTTGAAAGTCACTTTAATTGAGGATTAGTTTTGAACTGACTGCACTTTAATTTTTTATAGCATTAATTCCACTTTATCTCTTTACTCAGTACTTGAATATGCTAATAGTCACTTTTTTTTGGTCGGTGGATTGAACCAGTCATTGTGTTTATCTTGCCAAAATCAAACATATTAAATGTTAATAGATTAATAATAAGGGTTAGTGATGAAATAACACACACACACACACACACACACACACACACACACACACACACACACAGACTTGACCTAGACACACTCTGTATCTTTGACAGCACTGAAACCAGTTAATGATTTGTTAGCGGATTTTAAACACTAGCTATCTAGATAATTAGCTTATCTAATATTAATGTTACTTCACTGATAGCCAAGTTCAATAACAACCTATATAACATTGTGGAAATTAAATAGAAAAAAAAACAACAATGCTAAATTTAATGCTGAGATCATTTGGATTAGCAAATATTCCATCATTAGCCTGGTGTATTAGCCTAGCATGTAGAGAATTACTACGTGGTTGATGACAGTGACTGACAACCTGAGCCATGTGGATATACGACCTTTCCTGTAGCAGCGTTTCAGACATTATGTTGATCTTCCACTCTTTCTACTCGCAATATTTTTTACTGCAGATTTATTTCATTGCACTCTGTTGGGAAAAAATGTTAGCGCTTTATAATGTAGCTCGCTTTCTCTATCTTTTTTATCCAAGTGTTCCTTAGAATGACAGCCTGTGTTTTAGTTTAATTTAAGACGTTACATTCTGACAGCTCGACAAAAAGCGACCCGCTCTTAAACGTGATCATAAACACGTTCCAGCTGTGATCTACAGAATAAAAGTCTCCCTGCACTGAGAAATGAAAAATGTGAATAAATAAATATGTTCAACTGAAACTGGCTTTTGGACTGATTGCTTATAGAAAGTGGCTCCTTGTGTTCCTGGGAGTTTAAAACATCAGTTTAACCCTTTCATGCATCATATTTATGCTGGTTTAGAGACAGATTACGGCTGTTTCAAGAAAACAAATTTGCTCTGAATCACTAGAATTTTTTACTGTAATGTAACATAATTATCCTGATTTCTGAATGCAGAGTCTCTCCTTCTTCTCCTTCATCTTCATCTTATTAACACTGGACTTTACTGGAACATTAATTTATCCATCTTTATATTTTTATATCAATAATAATAATAATAATGCTAATAAGATGAAGAAGAAGGAGAGACTCTGCATGAACATCATAGCTATTTTTAAAACTTTATTTTTATTTAACTTAATGTTAATTCAGTTTTATTTTTATTATATATATATATATATATATATACCATATCTAATAATCCTAAATATAATATATAATATAACATTAAATATAATATAAAAATAAATTAGCCTGATGTTTCAGCAAACTCGTAGCTATCCAATAATTCTAAACTGTATCCATTTTCTTTTTTTTTCTTTTCTTTTTTTTATATTTCTTTTTTAATTTAGAATAGTTTAATTTTTTTTGTTTTCAACTTTTCAGACCTGAATATTAACATTATACAGTACAAAGTTTTACCCTTATTTTATTTATTATTATTATTTCTCAGTGTTCCTACACATGGTGTACAATCCAATTAAAAATGTAAGCAATATTTAAAAAAATAAATAAATAAAAAGATTTCAGCTTGTAGAACGCTATTTAACGGGTTATATGTTTATAAGATTTATACCTGAAAGAGTTAAATTTTATTTTACACAGAGTCCAGAGACATCCTTGGTGTGTGACTGCACAGACTTATATATATTATAAAAATGGTTATAAATTATGCCAAAATACAGAATTCTGAGCTGTTTTTAAAACATTATTAAACCTTTATTTTAGCCTGGAAGATGAAGATGAAGATGAATAAAAAGAAATAGAAATAAGCTAAATAATAATAATAATAATAATAATGAGAAGTAATAGATACTGTATTGTTTCCTTCATTTGTGATATCTTCACTATCCATTTATGAGAGCAGCTTTCTCAAGATTCTTTTATTGTCTCTATA
This sequence comes from Hemibagrus wyckioides, assembly GCF_019097595.1. Taxonomy (NCBI): domain Eukaryota; kingdom Metazoa; phylum Chordata; class Actinopteri; order Siluriformes; family Bagridae; genus Hemibagrus; species Hemibagrus wyckioides. The sequence goes on from NC_080726.1 coordinate 2,673,101, forward strand.
CTCAGTACAGCAAAACTAGAGCAGTCCTTCCAGTGCAATTCACATAGAATTTGGTCATATAATTTCATTTTAAGAATGGAAATAAGAGTAAAAACAACAACAACAAAAAACAACGACTGCTGTCAAGGTGAGAGTAGTAAACAAGTCAATTAATGTAAGATGTATAAGGTATAAAAAAAAATGTAAATATTTTATATAGATAGAAATTCATTTATATTTATATTTATTTAGAAACATATTCATATTTTTAAAAAATTATTGCACAATTCAAAGTCAAACGTAGGGATTTGCACATAATGAGAAGGTATTAAAATAAAATTATTAAAATAATTAAATAATGTATTAAAGGTATTAAACTAATTAAAATATGATAATATTAAAATAATTCCTTAATAGAGTTTTAAATCTACTATTTTGTGTGATTCTGACTAAATGATATTTAGTTCAAGGATCTGCTGTTTAATAGCTTTAGATTCATTTCTGTAAATATTTATTTGTTATAATAATCAGCTTTTTTCATTATTATTATTATTATTATTATTATTATTATTATTATTATTATATGAAAAATGCATACAGTCTTTAAAACCTCAACCGAGCGTCCATTTTTTTTCAGGATCTAACTGTTAATTCACGTGGCATGTTTGATGAAATGAGTGTGTTCTTACTAATTCTATATAATGAAGGGTTCGTGGAACAGGATTTAGGATTTCAGCTCCGGCTTTGCGGTGGATCACATTAACAAATCATGTCTAATAAAATCTCACACTTTTCCACTCCAAATGTTTCCAGACAGATCGTTAGATGATAAAGTTGATCAGGAGCAAGAAGATCCTCGTAGTCGTAATTTAAGATCGAATTAAATGAGAAGAATTGAATTTTTTTTTACTTGTCTGATTTTTTTTATTATGTAATATTTGGATTCTTCTGAGATGGGATTAGACGATTATCCCCTGGGGTGCAGGACGTGTGTTTAGACTGTAAGATGAGACTTTGTGTACATAGAGAAGTGTATAAAATATATAAGGAAGGTCCGGATTCCAGGATATAAGTCGATTTTTGATCATCTGAAGTTGGATTTTATTTTTAACTCCAGAGGAAATAATGTCTCGTCTCTTTGGTGCTCTTCTTCTGTGCTGCTTTCTGCCGGCTGTGGGTGAGTAACAGGGATGAGGGATGAGGATAAGGGTCAGTTGTAAGGTTAGAATTCACTAGACTTGGGCTTTTTGTCCCCGGGGGGGGGGGCGGTCATGGGGCTGTTACAGTGTGTTTAATGTACTGGGATGGAAATGTTGATGTCATGTTAAAATGAAATAAATAATTCTAGTTTAAAAAAAATCATTAAAAAAATTGTATAAGTTGCTTAAAAATAAAAATAAATTTCCTTATTTGTAAGTTGCTTAAAAAAAATTAAAAAATAAATAAAATGTAATTTCCTCATTTGTGAGTCGCTGAAAAAAATATCTGCATAAAAAAAATAGCAACTTTATTTTCTACTGCAAAAACAATGACCAATATACTGAATTAAGCAAATATTAGTACTGAAATACTAATTCCATGGTTTAGTAATTATTAGGCTACTACTTTGAATCTGGTATTTAATAATAAAAAAAATTAAAAATAATAAATAATAATAAAAATAATAATGATAATACATTTTATTCATAGGTGCCTTACTAGTCACTAAAGTTCACCATACAAATTCAAACAAGTAATAAGTAATAAAATAGCAGTATAAAACAATATTTTTAAAAAACAGTGTCAGTTGACAAACATAAAGGATTTATGTATCTATTTATTGAATTATTTTATGTATGTATGTATGTATGTATTTATTTATTTTATTTTTTATTTTTTTGTCCCATTACAGTGCCTCTGTTTTGTTACAAGTGTGTGGTTCCTGCTGTCACGCCTCTTCCTCGGGACTGTATCCATATCCCTACACTTTGTCCTTCAGGACAGAGATGTCTCTCCAGCAGGGCCACTGCACAGAAAGGTTACACCGCATTACTGACCCCTGCACAGATACTGACCCCTGCACAGATACTGACCACCGCACAGATACTGACCACCGCACAGATACTGACCACCGCACAGATACTGACCCCTGCACAGATACTGACCACCGCACAGATACTGACCACCGCACAGATACTGACCGCCGCACAGATACTGACCACCGCACAGATACTGACCACCACACAGATACTGACCACCGCACAGATACTGACCCCTGCACAGATACTGACCCCTGCACAGATACTGACCGCTGCACAGATACTGACCACCGCACAGATACTGACCACCACACAGATACTGACCTCTGCACAGATACTGACCACTGCACAGATACTGACCACCACACAGATACTGACCGCTGCACAGATACTGACCACCGCACAGATACTGACCGCTGCACAGATACTGACCACCGCACAGATACTGACCACCACACAGATACTGACCGTTGCACAGATACTGACCACTGCACAGATACTGACCACCACACAGATACTGACCCCTGCACAGATACTGACCACCGCACAGATACTGACCACCACACAGATACTGACCGCTGCACAGATACTGACCGCTGCACAGATTTATTACATTTTATTATTAATGTAGGTTTTGGTTTTTGTTGTTGCCTGGAAATTCTAAAATCAGCATTTGCGTGTGATGCAGTGATGCAGCTTCCTCTTAACAGCTTCATGAAGTTATTATCCTGTCACGAACAATTCTAGCTGTGTTCAAGCAACATTGTCAATTTATTATTACTTATTTTAAAAAATTATTCTCAAATTAAATCCCAAATACGAGTCTCTCTGTAATTAAAAAGAAAGTCTTGCTGACTGATGATACGCAGCACTGACACTGGAGACTCCTTCCACCAATTTTATATAAACTTCACCTAAGTTTATTATACAGAAGTTTTACTTTGTTAAAAAAAAGCATCCTTGTAAAAATATCTTTATTATATAAGGATTAGATTATATGGAGTGTAAAAGTCTCTGTGCTACCATGGCAACGATAAAGTATTATTGCGAGTGTTTTAATATAAACCTGTGGTTTGCATCACTGTTAGAGCTCATAAAAAAATAAATTAAACCTTCTGACCAATCAGAATCCAGAATTCACCAGAGACGTGGTGTCACTGAATATTCTGAAGTCACGAGTCGGTAAATGTACAGAAACAATGACGTTAAACAGTTTTAACTGGTTAATTTACAGCATTGCTAAGCAAACCAGATCTATGCTAACATCCTGTAGAAGTGTGTAAGATGATTAGCTTTACATTTTTGGTCCTCAGGTGATTTTCAGGTGGTCCTGCGTGAGAAGACTTGTGCTCTCCCGGCGATGTGTGGGGTCACTGGACAGAAGATTTTAATGGGTTTAAACTTCACCTTCACCACCGAGTGCTGCGACTCAAACCTGTGTAACGGAGCTGCTGTCCCTCAGAGTATCTTTTCCGTCAGTGCTCTGCTCTGTCTTCTTCTTCCGCTTGTATTTTACATCTGAACCTAAAATGCTTTTCCTGAGAAACAAGATCTGATTTTTGTACATTTCATTAAGTGAGTCGGTTTCAACATATAGAAATGTACTATTTCTTTAGTGAACACTTGAAATGGTGATTGAAACTTCTCCAACTTCTCAATGTTCTGCAGGCCTCAGGTCATGAGTATCACTTACCCGATGCTGCCCTCTTGTGGTAAAATGTTGAAACACAAAATACTACTGCTTGTTACAGTGACGCAAAGTCCTGGCTTCTGAGCTATCTTTAGATTAAGCTACCTGTTCACCTGCCAAAAAAATTAATCCAAACTGTAACCAGTAGTCTATTGAACATACATGTACAGATACTATAACTACAGCCAGTTTTCCTTTCAAAAATTAAATTCTGTTTTGTGTCACGGAACTGGCCGTCTTATCACTGTAGCTGTTCTCTGTTTAGAATTTATACCACTGATTAATTCTGTTTTTATGTAACATTTATGGAAGGAGTCTCCAGTGTCAGGACTTCATAACAGTCAGAGGAAAAGCTGTAACATTAAGAGTCATCTTTTCATGGGAACGACTATTTATAGCTGTTATTAAGTAATTCAGAACAGTAAACATTAATCAATACAAAGTTTTGTGTCCATGATTTAATTCATAAAAAAAAGTAATGGTTGGTAGTTTGGGGGTGTAACTGTGACTTTAGGGTGTAACAGAAACTTTGGGGTGTAAGAGTAACTTTGAGGTGTAACAATAACTTTAGGGTGTAACAGTAACTTTAGGGTGTAAGAGTAACTTTGAGGTGTAACAGTGACTTTAGGGTGTAACAGTGACTTTAGGGTGTAACAGTGACTTTGGGGTGTAACAGTAACTTTGAGGTGTAACAGTAACTTTAGGGCGTAACAAAGCCCAAAAATGTGAGCCAGCTACATTCCTTCCTTGGCTTGCTTAATTATTACGGGCGACTTATCCCAAACATTGCTACCCTGTTGAAACCTCTGCACAAGTTGTTGTGTCATGAAAATAGTTGGAGGTGGACCACTGAATGTCAGGAGACATTCGAAAGAGCGAAAGAGACTCTGTTAAGGTCAAAAGCCCTCGCTCATTTTGACCCTGCCCTTCCGATTCAACTGGCCTGTGACGCTTCCCCATATGGTGTGGGAGCTGTCTTATCCCACATCATGCCGAATGGTCAAGAAAAGCCGATCGCGTCTGCTTCGAGGAGTTTAAGCAAAGCCAAAGCAAACTATGCTCAGATTGAACGTGAAGCACTGAGCATTGTATTTGGAATGCGCAAGTTTTACCAGTATATTTTCGGAAGGAAGTTCACACTGCTGACCGATCATCGCCCACTAACTGCAATTTTTGGCCCTTACCATGGCATCCCCTCTCTTGCTGCTAGTAGGATGCAAAGATGGGTGTTGCTATTATCTGCTCACACCTATGACATCAAGTACCGGAAGTCAGAATTGCACGGAAATGCGGATGGACTGTCCAGATTGCCCCTCACTGACCAAGTAAAAAAGACAAAAGTAGGCGAAATTTTCTACTTTAGTCAAGTAGAAAAGGCCCCGGTAACAGCTGTGCAAGTGCGCAAAGGCACGCGGAATGACCCTGTCTTGTCGAAGGTCATGGATTTCGTCATGACAGGAAAAGGTGAGAATGATGACTTGGAGCTAAAACCATACATCACTCGACGTCATGAACTTTCGGTGCAGACAGGTTGTTTGTTGTGGGGAAGGAGAGTGATCATTCCACCAGCACTGAGCAAATCAGGCCCAGTCGAGGACAAAATGCTGTTGGTTGTCATTAATGCACACAGTAAGTGGCCTGAAGTGGCTATCATGAAATCTACCTTGGCTGACAAGATGATTGAGAAGTTGGGAGAAATTTTCAGTAGATTTCGGTGCAGACAGGTTGTTTGTTGTGGGGAAGGAGAGTGATCATTCCACCAGCGCTGCGCAAATCAGTGCTGAAATAGCTGCATGCAGGACACTGTGGAATGGTCTGCATGAAAGAGATTGGTGGCCAGGAGTGGACGGGCAAATTGAAGAAAAGGCAAGAACATGTACATCATGTCAAAGCATACGCAACATACCACAACTGGCACCGCTGCACCCATGGGAATATCCACAGAAACCATGGCATCGCATTCATGTTGATTTTGCAGGCCCAGTCGAGGACAAAATGCTGTTGGTTGTCATTGATGCGCACAGTAAGTGGCCTGAAGTGGCTATCATGAAATCTACCTCGGCTGACAAGACGATTGAGAAGTTGGGAGAAATTTTCAGTTTTCAGATTTGGACCACCAGTGCAATTTGTCTCGGACAATGGGCCTCAATTCATATTGCACGAGACGGCCACATTTTTAGTAGCAAATGGGGTGCAACACATCAAGTCATCATGGGGGAATCATGTTGGTAACATAGTTGACAGAACTTTTGTGGACAATAAAAAAATAAGATATTTATTTTATTTAAATGCAAAATGCAATAAAAAAAAGTATTTTCCATAAGTATTCAGAATGTTGAACTAAATAAAACATTTAAATTGTTCACTTTAATGGTATTTTTTCATTGTTTTGAAACCAAGCCTGAATAAATTGAAAAACGGACACAGCAAAAACTGTCAATTTAGAAACAATGTCGTAATTTTAAGATTAATGAAACGTAGGGTACAATGAATGTTTATGGGATATTATAATATGCTTTCTGTTAATGTGTAAAATATGATATTTTTGAAAAAGTTGTTGCAAAAAATATCACAAACGGACATGGAATGTACCCTACATTGTAGAATGACTGATGTACAAATGGAAGGATAAATAAGCATAAAGATTTTAAAAATACCGATGACCAAAGTAGATGGCAAAATGCTAATTATATATTTATATATTCTGGGTTTTAGTCTTTTATTGGAGTGGTTAGCTGAGCTCAGGTATGTTACTTCAGCGAAGGTGACGGTTATTAACGACCGTTAAATTTAAAATGGAGTCGATTCCACACAGGCTCACTCGATTCATAGTATTAAAATCAGAATAAGCGTCTTGTTGTAGAATAAATACGATAATTATGATATAATTGAGATGATATGATAACAAGGGACATAATTAATAACGTATCCAACCATTTAAACATTTCTAATTAGTTAGCCAGCTTCGGAAAGCTAACTCTAGCTAAATCACCTCAGCTCTTAAGATTCTTTAGCGTTGGCTACATTATTCAATTGTAAACCAACCTTTTGACGTATAATTTAATTTCTGAATACGTTCAGACTACTGATTTTTGTGGTTTAGAAAAGATGTTTGTCAGAAAAAAATGTATCTGAATCAAGTTTTTCATGTTACATATAGAATCGACTCCGAAGCATAAGAGTCGACACTGAAGAATTTTCGGTTTTAAATGAATCGATTCTTTTTGACTCCGAGCCTTGTAGAACATTTGGACGTTGGTTCATTAAGATGCTTCGTATTTGCTAGATATTGTCAGCTATTATTAAAGTTTAAAACGAACTTTTTGTAGTAATAAAGATATTTACGGTAGGTATATCAATAGAAAAAACACTTTAGCTGCTGTTATATAGATGTTTGATAACGCTAGCTAGCCTTAGCTTAATTATTTTAGCAGATACACGACAGCTAGCAACCTAGCTAACGTTTAACTAACTAGCTTTGTTTTTCTGGAAAAACTGACAGGAAATAAATAATTTTCAGAAAAATGCGTTTATAAAAATATGGTAAAAAAAAGAGGCTACATTTAGTTAAACCCTTTAGTGAAATTAAATATACTCGTCATCTACTATGGGTTTTGTATTAAGTGAAATATGATATTTTTTGTGATAATATATTATATATGATATATATATATATATATATATATATATATATATATATATATATATATATATATAAACACTAATCTTCCAGTGAGAGCATGGCTGAGGCGAGTAATGAGGCACAAGGAGGAGATTTCGCGGTCAGACTTGATGGAGATGGAGATGAAAATGAGGAAACCTCTGAGGTGAATTTTTCAATATTTTTTATTATATTCTATAAGATATGGAATAAAACGGTTATAGATGAATAATGAAGATGATTATTTTTGTGTAACAGCACATTTAATGTCTGAAGCATTAAGGGTTCCTTTCACTGGAACTAAGGGGCCAAGCCCAACCCCTGAAAAACAACACCTGAACTCAATGATTTGAAGGGGTGTCCCAAAACCTTTGGCAGTATAATGTACAAACAGTCATTTCCCCACAAAACGTATATTTTATGTGTGTGTGTGTGTGTGTGTGTGTGTGTAATCTGCAGGTGTTTCTGAGTGTACTTGTACATCATGGCCAGGTTGGGCTCAGCTTCTACGACAGTAAAGACTGTACCCTGCATGTCATGCCGGACATGGTGGATAACCGAGACCTCAGTCTACTGGACAAAAGTAAATATCACAAATAACATCAAAACAGTGCTTTAAATAAATACACGCTAATAATCAGGTCTGGAAGATTCCTTATTCCAGAGCATTGCTAATTTGCTCCTTTTTCAATAGTTCTTGCACACAGAGATTTGTGATCTTATTTAACAATACCACATCCCCCCACATTCTTTCTTTCTTTCTTTCTTTCTTTCTTTCTTTCTTTCTTTCTTTCTTTCTTTCTGTCTTTACAACTTCCTTTCCTCTCTTCTCTTCTTCCTTCCTTACCTTTTTTCCTTCCCTTCAGCTTCTTGTTTATAGCTTTTCCCCTAAATTTTCTTCCTCTTTTCTTTCTTCCTTCAGTCCATTCTACGTTCTAACTCTGACTCCCAGCTCTGCAGTGTTTGCATGTGAGGTACTTTATTCCTAAACACTCTGAGGTCAATTATTTATTTCTTTACTTTTCTATTTCAGTCATACAGGAGCTCAGCCCTTGTGTCCTCATCACCAGCGCGAAGCAGGAGAGAAGTCTGTTCCGGTTTATCAGAGCACTCGGTCAGTTCTGTTCGCCGCTCAGGCAGAAGTACCGGATTGGAAACTACTCTTATTTATTAATGTTCTTCTTCCTGTATTTTAGGATCTAATCCAGACTACAGACCGGAAATTGTAGTGTATCCTAACACTGATTTCGGTAAGGACAGAACTTATAATACAGAGTGATTTCACTATACTGAAAACATTACATAAATGATAGATTTATAGATTTTGAGTTTCTTGGCTGATCTGAGCTCATCTGTTTGACTAAAGCTAAACTTAACCTGAAATAAATATGATTAATATTAATATGTAATATACACTATATTGCCAAAGGTTTTGGGACACCCCTCCAAATCATTGAATTCTGGGGTTGGGCTCGGCCTCTTAGTTCCAGTGAAAGGAACTCTTAATGCTTAATGCAAAGACACTCTCTCATCTATGTCTTTATGGACCTTGCTTTGGTCACTGGTGTGCAGTCTTGTTGGAACAGGAAGGGGTCATCCCCAAACTGTTCCACAAAGTTGGGAGAATGAAATTGTCCAAAATGTCTTGGTATGAAGCTGAAGCATTAAGAGTTCCTTTCACTGGAGCTAAGGGGCCAAGCCCAACCCCTGAAAAACAACACCTGAACTCAATGATCTGGAGGGGTGTCCCAAAACCTTTGGCAGTATAGTGTATAATTAACATCCTGGCTTAATAGTTATATGACATGAATCTTGTGCAAAATCGTTCAAAGGACTGGAGGTCAGTAAACAGAGGCTGCTGTTGGCACATCTCCCTTTTCTCCCTCCATCCATCACAGAGAAAGACCGAATCCCGTATCTCTCCTCCCTCATTCCATTTGACTCGGTGTTAATGGTGAGTCCCATTGATCTCTAGTCTCTAGTGTTTGTGTTGATGAATTCATTAAATTGCTCAGTATTGCATGTTTAATTAGAGTAAACTCTTGCTTCCTTTTTAAAAAAATAAATGCCAAAGCTCCTATTTTTAAATATAAGCAGGGAAATCAATTTAGGAGCACAGTTAGTTAGGTTTTAGGTAAATTTAATACTCAAATCGACACAGACATGGCACATTGTGTTGCAGTGATCTACTTTTATGTGCTTCCACAGTTCATATACTGAAAGGTTGCTCTGTGTGTATTAGGTGAGGACTATAGGAGCGCTCTTGAAGTGTCTGGACAGGAGGAGAGTCGGTGTTGAATTGGAAGAGAGCACTACGCCAGTTCCCATATTGCAGTTCCTCACCTACACGTTGTATGACCTCAAACACATTTAATCCTCATGGAATATTTTTTTTCATTGTTATTAGCCCTATTCAGACCAGATTAGTTTATCATGAGTGATAAAACTCTCACACTCTCCAGACCACAGAGAGGAATGAGTTTATAGCAGGTTGGATTTTTTTGCACTTCATATTTTGATCACGCTTTGATCTGATGAGGGTTCACTGATATGTAGGTTTAATCCCATCTGAATAGGGCTAGTGTGTATTTCCTACATTTATTTTATCAGCTTATTAGAACACACTGCCTGTCAAAAGGGATAAATCGCTCTATGTTGTGTGGTCAGAGGAATATAATCAACCACTGAGCAGTGTGATGAATAGCACTTCTATTACATATAGTCACCATCCCAGTGTGTTTTCTCTTGTGATACTTTTTGTGATACAGTGTGTTTTCTTCTTTTATACTCTGCAGCAAACTCTTAATGATTATTTTTTGATGCCATATTTTGTCCATTTATAGTTATGTGTTGTGAAACATCCACAAAACAAGTCCACAACCCTCTCACTAGCATCTTTTTTGTTTGTAAGATGGAAAAAACACAAAGCATGAGCAGCTCTGTTCTGAAGACATTCCCATGTTGGAAAACTTCATTTGTACCTGTTTATATATAAAACTTTTTTTTACTGGATTTTCTGTCTATTATTAATCATGTTTGTATCTAATTTAACAGAACTGATGTGGTGTATATGGATAAAGATGCATACAGGTGAGCAGTGTTAGACGTAACACAGTTACTGAACGTCAGTTATTTATTGTTTTGTTTATTTACTTTCCTTGACTTTCTTATATTTCTTTAAGCGTTCTCCAAATCTTCAAATTTGATCTGCACCCTTCGGTGTACAAGCTGCAGTCAGGACATAAGGAGGGTCTGAGTCTTTACGGTAACACTGTCATGCAGAAATAAATAAAAATTAGAATTATTGATTTTTTTCCTATTAAAACATGTTTCTGCTTCGCTTGAGCTCCTTTGACCCAACAATGAAAAAATACAGAGAAAAGTTAGCTAGTTAAAAGTGTTTTTTTTCTGAATTTAATAGCATTTATATATATAAATAAATAATAATTTTTTTTTGCATTAATAAGAAACTGCTGTGAATAAAATACACCATCATACACTAAATACAAACCATAAGCTTTAAAATAATAATAATAATAATAATACACGAGGAATAATAAATATATAATATATAATAAATATATGTTAATAAACAAAAATAATAATAATAAAATATATAAAGATAATATTAAAAAAGATAATGATAAAAAAATAATAAACAAGAAACTGAATTATTTACAAATGAAACAGGCTAAAGATATTCATAAATTTATTTAACCAATGGCAGATTTATACATTCACAAATTTGCAGATGTATTTTAAATGATTGGATTAGTTTAAGATTTATATTCTGAATTTATATATTTCTGTAAAGCTGCTTTGTGAGTGTCCATATTTTAATTCAAATCTTATTTAATCTGTTTTTAACAAGATAAGATTATATTTAAGTAATAGAATAATATAATAAGATAATGTAACAGGTGGATGTATGTTGCAGGAATTCTGAATCGCTGCCGATGCAAATTTGGCTCCAGGCTTCTACGGTAAGGCTTCTCATTTTTTTTCCTCTCCCTCCTTCATTTACGATTAGATAATTAATAAACCCTGCATAGAATTTTAGAGGGCAGGGTTTATGTATTAAGAAGATTCAGCATGCATCCTTTCCTTTCCCTGTTATTTCCAGGCAGTGGTTTCACAGACCCACCAGAGACCTGAGTGTGTTGAGGAGAAGGCAGGAGGTGATTCGTTTCTTCACCTCTCCTCGTAATTCTGAGCTCATGAACACACTGCAGAGCTTCCTGCGCAACGTCAAGAACATTCCGGTACATGGACAGCAATCACGCTAACATATGACGAGTTGTTTGTCACCTGAGGGCGTGGCTTGTGGCAGTAGCAGCCAACTGAACAGCCTGCAACACACTATATGGTTAACACCATATTTAAAATGCCTGGATTTGTGATAGATTTGTTGGCAGATTAGAAATGCTAGCCTCACTCTGCTGGCTCAGTCCACTCACCAGGGGCACTTAGAGTCTCTGGCGCTTCACTTCTTAGCTTTATTTTTCTACATAATGTCTCTATGCGTGTCTAAAGAGAGGTATGACAAGGCAAGTAAATGTTAGGAAATGTTTGGTGTACACCTTCACTTAGTCTTCTTAAAACTGAAATGGTGTCCTTTTCTTACAGGTGATTAGAAAGATTTTATAAATTTATTAGAGGAATAATTTTAGGAACTGAAACTGTGCCATAGGTTTGGTCCTACAATTCGACTCGAGCCAGTCATATGGATTTGTTCCTTTCAGTGTTGTTTCAGTGGAAATACACCAATCAGCCATAACATTGTGACCATTGAGAGGCGGCGTGAATAAGACTGATGATCTCCTCATCATGGCACCTGTTAGTGGGTGGGATATATTAGGCAGCAAGTCAACATTTTGTCCTCAAAGTTGATGTTAGAAACAGGAAAAATGGACAAGTGTAAGGATTTGAGCTTTGAGTTTGACGAAGGGCCAAATTGTGATGGCTAGACCACTGGATCAGAGCATCTCCAAAACTGCAGCTCTTGTGGGGTGTTCCTGGTCTGCAGTGGTCAGTATCTATCAAAAGTGCTCCAAGGAAGGAACAGCGGTGAAAGGCTAATTGATGCACGTGGGGAGAGAAGGCTGGCCCGTGTGATCCGATCCAACAGACGAGCTACTGTTGCTCAAATTGCTGAAGCAGTTAATGCTGGTTCTGATCGAAAGGGGTCAGAATACACAGTGCAGGACGGGTCAGGGCTGTTTTTGGCAGAAAAAGGGGGACCAACACAATATTAGGCAGGTGGTCATAATGTTATGCCTGATTGGTGTAAGCTTGAAACACGCTTTATTGCAAAACCTTAAATAGACATTTTTCTCTCCACAGTAAATCAAACAGTTTTATTCCAAAGCTCTCTTTTCTTTCTTTTTTTTTTTTTTCTTTTAACAGGTTTTGCTACGCAAAATGTCTCTGTCTCATACCAAAGTGGTGGACTGGCAGCATCTCTACAAGGTCTTTCACTCATCACTCCTGCTCTGAGAATAAGTACAGAGTGTTATTCTTTTTAAATCATTAAAGCATTCTGTATATGTCTCGCACCACAGACTGTGTATAGCGCAGTGGGGATCAGAGATACTGTACGCTCTCTCCCTCAAACCATCCAGCTCTTTCGGGAGATCAGTGAGGAATTCACTGACGATCTGCACTACGTCGCTATGCTCATTAGCAAAGTGGTGAGTTCTCTGGTTTTGTGTCCAGCTCCTGATTCTAAACTTCTAAAATTCTTTGCTTTTTTATAGGTGGATTTTGAAGGAAGTCTGGCTGAGAATCGCTTCACCATTAAGCCCAACGTCGACCCCGCCATCGACGAGAGTGCGTTATAAATCAGTTATGATAAAATATATCATATGAAAATGTGGAAGAGGTTTTAGTGAGTGGCTCAGTCTGATGATGTCACATGACACACCTTCTCATATATGTATGTAGTATGTATACGTACAGTTGCTATGCTTCACATTGAACTTACAGAAGACTTTGGTGATGGTTGATGTTTTCTGTGGACCAGATGAGCTAAAAATTATTTTTGAGAGGATATTATCTCAACAGATGTATTGGAAAGTAAATTTACAAGGAAAAATTTCATAATTCTTTTCTTTATGTTGGAACTTAATGAGACCTCAATTTCATGCTAATATTTTTTGAACAACACTGTTAATAAATGTATAAAACTATAAAGGCATTTTTTTTCTTTCCAGAGAAAAGAAGGATGATGGGCTTGTCAGATTTCCTTACGGATGTGGCGCGTGCCGAGTTAGAGAGTCTGGACTCACGTTTTTCTTCCTGCAGTGTCATCTACATCCCTCTGGTCAGGAAACTGATCAACCTGTTTTAGAGATATTTTTAAAATTACTCCTTATTTGTTTGCTAAACGTTTGCTTTTTCATCTTGCAGATCGGATTCCTCCTTTCAGTTCCCCGACTTCCTGGTATGGTGGAAAAGGAGAACTTTGAGATGGAAGGCCTTGATTTTATTGTGAGTGCTCAGAGAAAGTGAATAAATGTGATTTATTCTTTGTATCTTTGGTAACCTTCGTGGTCAAAGAGAGATTAAAAATAAGAGATTTTTGACTATTTGTTGTTTTTCTGTGATTGGTCCAGTTTGTGTCAGAGGACCGGCTTCATTACCGCAGCGCCAGAACTAAAGAGCTGGACAACATGCTGGGAGATTTACACTGTGACATCAGAGGTGAGCTCAGACCTTTCAGAGGTTCAAAGGAATTAAAAATGGTGTTGGCGATGTTCTTGTTTTATTTTAATCATTTCTTTCATGATTTTTCTGTACTTGTCTTGTGTCCATTCAGTTAAATGTTCTCTAGCATGTATATACCAGTGAAGAAGGTCTTGCAACTCTCCTACTCTTTTGAACCGCACATTGTCATTGGTCAAAAGCTCTTTTTCCCCCATCTCTGAAAAATTGCACGGTCTTTACATCATGCTTTACACTAAATGCACGCACGTCACTTTACATTTCACTTTACGTTTATATTTATATTAGTCTTGTTACATGTGTCACTTTAATAACTGCAATCACTGTATACACTGTTCTTCCATTGTCTAACATTGTCTTGGTCTTTGCACGAAGTCGGCCTATATGTTGTTTGTCTTGTCTTGTCTTCCTGTGCACTTCTGTTGTATGTCTAAAAGATTGCACCTTAAGTATAGTTTAAGTATAGTTTAATTTTTTAGTCTAATTTTAATTTTTAAATTATAGTTTAATTTTTTATCTCTGTTTTATAGCTCTATGTTTGTCTGCGTCTCTGTACTTTGTCTGTGTTATGTGTAGCACCTCTGGTCTAGGAGGAACGTTGTTTCACTTCACTGTGTACTGCATCTGCTATATATGGTTGAAGTGACAATAAAGCTTCTTTGACTTTGACTTTGACTTTATGAGACAGATGCAGAAACTTTGATCCGTTCCAGTCCATTCATATCTTCCTGTCTCTCCTGGACTCTGTCTTTATTGGCACTGCATTCAAAACTGCTAGGATTCTGTTTCATTCAAATAAATAAATGAAACAAATCCTCTTGTAACACATCGGTCCTCTGTCTAACCTGTAACCTTCTGCTAACCTACAGTATAAAAACACACAGGGCTTATCTCTACCACATCAGAATCAGAACAGCCTGATATATACAACTCTCACACTCTCAGAACTGTAGGTACTGGACTCCTCACTGTCACAAAATTCTGGTCAGTGTTGGGGACAGATGTTTTAGTGTCATGGCCTCCAAACTGTGGAACCTTTTACCTTAATCACTTTAACAAGGTACTTCACCTTCAAGGCACAGAATAAAACCTTTCTTTTTTTTCCCTCAACTCTTCTTTTTATTATTATTCATTGTGTAAATCAACCAAGCATTTTCAATATGCAGTGTCCTGCAGCTGTCACTCTGACGTATCAAAAGTATCAAAATCACACTTCTCTGTATAGATATAGATGATATGATGTATTTTTCTTTTTTGAATCATATTTCAGACATGGAGATGGCAGTGATGACTCAGCTCCAGGCCACGGTCCTGCAGCGCAGCAGTTGCCTCTATAAAATGTTATCGCTGTATGCTGAACTGGACTGCCTCATGTCTCTGGCCCAGGCTTCTAAAGACTACGGCTACTGCGCACCTACATACACAGAGCGCTGTACACTGAACCTGCAACATGCCCGGTACCTCACTACACCTCAGAGCTGAAAAACTACAGTGTGGAGTTTTACATTTTCATTTCTGGTGTTTGGCAGATATTCTTATCCAGAGCGATGAACAAGAGTGCTTTGAAGTCTTTATCAATGAATACATTAACACTGGTTCAGTAGGTCTCAGACTGAGGATACCATCAGCCTAAACACTAGGTGCGTTTACATGGACACTTGCAATCCGATCGTAACAGGACTAGAAGCACAATCAGATTAAAAAAGTGTCATGTAAACACGTCAATCGGATGGAATTTGCCACATCCGATTAAAATTTCAATCGGATGGTAAGGGGTGGTTTAAACCATTGTTAGTCCGATTGAGAGGACATGTAAACACTTAATCGGATGGAATATGTGCCTGGAAAGTTCTGCGCATGTGCAATGACGCAAGAATTACGTATGACGTACGGATGTTGTCGTAGGTAAAATGGCGGGAATCCTGTTTTCGTGGACAGTGCGCATGTCAAAAGATCTAATCCGATTCTAATCATGTGTCATGTAAACACGCCTAACAATCTGATTACTTTATACCGCGTTCATGTAAATGCTGCGATCGGATTCGTCAATCTGATTGAATTCAGTCCGATCTGATTAAAAAGTGTCCATGTAAACACACCTACTGTGTTGGGAAAAACAGGGATAAATAAAAGCTAGTTTAAGTGCTTCAGGGAGAGGTAGGTTGTCATCTGGTGTTTGAAGATGGGCAGTAACTTGGCTGTTCAGACATCTAGGGGAAGTGTATTCCACCTCCTCGATGTCAGGAGATGGTGGGACCAGTCGAGCAGCACTAGTGGATCTGAGGGACGAATTACTTTCAGAGTTACACCTACTAGTAGAGAGCTACAGTAGTCCGGTCTCAAAATGACAAGAGACTCAACAAGCACCTGAGCAGCCGCTGTGGAAATGGCCGAATCCTTCTGATGTTGTACAGAATACACCGTGATGAGCATGTGACATTAGCAACATGGGAGGAAAAGGACAGTTGATTGTCCAAGGTCACCCCATGGTTGCGAGCACTGGCCAAAGGGGAGATCATGGAGTTGTTCAGAGATATCACAAGATCCTGGGCTGGGGATGAATCACCTGGGATGCCCAGCAGTTCTACTTCTAAGGGTCTGATTTATGCTCTCTTTGTATTTTCAGTTAGACAGTGTAACAGAACCTTGCATACATCAGAAAACATGGAGCTTGACGTTTGTCATTGATGCTGGTTATCATATTTGGCGTTTGAAAAATTGACAAGGACAAAAATCATCTACTGTAACATCTCTGTTTTACTCACAGATACTAAAATATTCCTACAAAACATTCTTTTTCCAAGTTATATCATTCATCTCTCTTCTCTTGTCCTTCACTAAACTATGTCTGATCTGTCTTTCTGTCTGTCTCAGACATCCTCTGTTGGAGCTGTGCACATCTGTCTTCGTAGCAAATCCATGTGTTTGTTCTGACACTGAGGGAAAAGTCAAAGTTATAACCGGACCAAACTCTTCTGGCAAGAGCATTTACCTAAAACAGGCAAGTGCAACAGGATACAATACTAACCTGATGAAAGCTGTCATGTTCAAGCTGCTCATGAACACTGTGTGGGTTTAAAAAAATAGTTAAGTGTCGCTTGTGTATTTTCACTGATGACAGAGAAGGGGTGTACAAATGTAGACAGGAAATTAAGAAAAATCTATACTTGGAAGATACACTCTATTGGCAAAAGTTTTGGGACGCCTGCCTTTACATGCTCATGAATGTAATATGGAGTTGTCCCGCCCTTTGCGGCTAAAACAGCTTCAACTCTTCTGGGAAGAATTTCCACAAGGTTTAGGAGTGTGTTTATGGGAATTTTTGACCATTCCACAAGAAGTGTATTTGTGATGTTGGACGAGAAGGTCTGGCTCACAGTCTCCGCTCTAATTCATCCCAAAGGTGTTCTATCGGGTTGAGGTCAGGACTCAGTGCAGGCCAGTCAAGTTCCTCCACACCAGACTCTGTCATCCATGTCTTTATGGAACTTGCTTTGTGTACTGGTGTGCAGTCACGATGGAACAGGAAGGGGTCATCCCTAGAGCATGAAATTGTCCAAAATGTCTTTGTATGCTGAAGCATTAAGAGTTCCTTTCACTGGAACTAAGGGGCCGAGCCCAACCCCTGAAAAACAACACCTGAATTCAATAATTTGGAGGGGTGTCCCAAAACTTTTGGCAATGTAGTGTACAAACAGAGCTCACTTTGAAAACCACAGGTGTATGTTTTATATCACTTTTTGTCACTGTAATACTGTTTTTTGCAGCATTGTGACACTTCCTCAGCTCTGTTGTCTGAATACATCCTGACATTGAGAGATACGGTAAAGATAAACATGTTCTCTCCTTATGTCCTAATGTCTGGGTGATGTAGGTGGGTCTAATTGTGTTCATGGCTCTGATTGGCTCTGACGTACCTGCCAAAGAGGCAGAGATCGGCCTGATAGACGGCATCTTCACACGCATGCAGAGTCGCGAGTCTGTGTCTTTGGGCCTGAGCACTTTCATGATAGATTTAAACCAGGTACAACCCTCAAATCTGTCCTATACAAGTAATTGATTGCTAATTGATGACCTTAGAATTAATTAAACATATTTTTCGTGTGTAGATGGCTCATGCTTTGAACTATAGCACCGGGATGTCCCTCGTGTTAGTGGACGAGTTTGGGAAAGGAACCAACACAGTAAGAGTAGAACTCAGAGAAATATTATAATAAAGCAAATAGAGACTTGACGTGTGTGTGTGTGTGTACACAGGTGGACGGTCTGTCCCTCCTAGCTGCATGCCTGAATCACTGGTTAAAGAGAACTCCAGCTCAGTGTCCACTCGTGTTTCTAGCTACAAACTTCCACAGTGTCCTGCAGTTGGACCTCCTGCCTCACTCTCCACTGCTCTCCCTGCTGGTGTGTTTCAGTACTACATGCAGAACATCTGATCTCCATCAGTTCTTGTTCTAATGCAGTTGTATCATTTCTATAGCATCAGATCCCTCACAGGGATTTGTAAAAGGGTTAAAAGCATGTGCAATCATTGATAACTTTTCTGTAAAGGGACTTTTGCTTAACATTTATGGGCGGAGTCTACAGCATCAGAGGTTAAACTTCTAATTTCATCAACTAATTATAGCTGCTGTAACATGAGGACAGGAACTATATTAGTTATGTTATTCTTTATATTCTTTGGTTGATTATTTGTCTGAACAGACGTTAGAGACTGCTATAGACAAGGAGGAGTTGATCTTTCTCTACCAGCTGAAGGAAGGGATTTGTCAGTCCAGCTACGCCGCTAACATTGCCACACTCGCCGGCCTTCCACCTACCCTGGTTCAGAGAGGACTGGAGGTGTGTTTCCTTACCTTTCTGCACAGTACCAGTATTTCCTCCACACCTACAATACACAACACAGAAACATTAGTTAGCTATGGTGACTTTAACATGAACATACTGGTACCAAGAGAAAAAATATTAGTTTGCCAATTACATTATACATCAATCAGCCATAACATTATGACCACCTGCCTAATATTGGATTGGTCCCCATTTTGTTGCCAAAACAGCCCTGACCCGTCGAGGCATGGACTTTACTAGATCCTGAAGGTGTGCTGTGGTATCTGGTACCAAGATGTTAGCAGCAGTTCCTTTAAGTCCTTTAAGTTGCGAGGTGGGGCCTTCATGGACTTAAAGGATCCTTTTGATAGATATTGACCACTGCAGACCAGGAACACCCCACAAGAGCTGCAGTTTTGGAGATGCTCTGATCCAGTGGTCTAGCCATCACAATTTGGCCCTTCGTCAAACTCGCTGAAATCCTTACACTTGTCCATTTTTCCTGCTTCTAACATCAACTTTGAGGATAAAATGTTGACTTGCTGCCTAATATATCCCACCCACTAACAGGTGCCATGATGAGGAGATACTCAGTCTTATTCACTTCACCTCTCACTGTTCACAATGTTATGCCTGATCAGTGTATAATGTAATGTAATAACTGTTATGCTTTACGCAGGTATCAGAACTGTACAGAACAGGAAAGACCATCCAAAGGGTTGACCAGCCGTCCAGTGAAGAACTGATTTCCAGGTTAGATGGACGAATTGCTCACCTTGACTATGTTCAGAAGGTCGTATACTATTTATAAGGGAAACAATCTAAGCAGTCTGATTTACCATTGGTAAAAGATGGTAAATCACCACATACACATATCACATACAGATGTGATGGCCAGATGTCTACATACTTTAGGCTTAAATGTATTCTATTTTGTGTACCATATATATATATATATATGTTTGTGATTAAACACTGCCTGTGTAAAACATAATGTGACAGGTGAAAAAAACCCATCAGACTTAATTTCCACCCAGGAAATGGACCTGTACTCCTCCTACGATTGGACCAAGTTAGCATTTCAGTTTGGAATGACTACAGCTGACCGCTGAAAGAGAAATGCTCTATAACTGGGAATTACAGTCTCTTCTGAAAAAAGTGTGGTTAATTACTACAAAAAATGCACGCAGTTCCTCTGTATCATAAATGAAAATTACATTTCAGAGTCATGTCTCTCTCTTTCTCTCTCTCTCTCTCTCTCTCTCTCTCTCTCTCTCTCTCTCTCTCTGTCTGTCTGTCTCTCTCTGTCTGTCTCTGTCTCTCCCCCCCCCCTCTGTCTCCCCTCCTCTGTCTCTCTTTCTCTTTCTGTCTCCCCTCCTCTGTCTCTCTTTCTCTTTCTGTCTCTCTCTTTCTTTTGCTTTCTCTCTCTCTCTCTCTCTCTCTCTCTCTCTCTCACTGTTTCTCTCGCTCTCTCTCTGTCTGTCTCTCTCTCACTGTCTCTCTCTCTGTCTTTCTCTCCCTCTCTGTCTCTCTCTCTCTCTCACTCACTGTCTCTCTCTCTGTCTCTCTCTCACTGTCTCTCTCTGTCTTTCTTTCTCTCCCTCTCTGTCTGTCTCTCTCTCTCTCTCTCTCTCTCTCTGTCTTTCTCTCTCTCTCTCTCGCACTGTCTCTCTCTGTCTTTCTCTCTCTCTCTCTCTCTCTTTCTCACTGTCTCTCTCTCTCTGTCTTTCTCTCTCTCTCTCTGTTCCCCCCTCTGTCTCCTCCCCCCTCTCTCTCTGTCTCCCCTCCTCTGTCTCTCTCGTTCTGTCTCCCCTCCTCTGTCTCTCTTTCTCTTTCTGTCTCCCCTCCTCTCTCTTTCTCTTTCTGTCTCTCTCTTTCTTTTGCTTTCTCTCCCTCTCTCCCTCTCTCTCTCTCTTTCTGAATGATGGTTTTCAGAGGTTGTAGCACTGTCAGTAAACACATTAAGTGAAGGAAAATTCAAAATCTGATATATTTTTCTCTACCTTCTCCACCTCACTGAAAATGAATTTCCTTTCAGCAAATCATGTAAGAATTTGAGCTTTTTCATCCCTTCATTAGGACTAAATTAAGCGTGTGATGATTAGTTTAGCTAATTTAAACAGCTAATAATGACTATTTGAATAAATTGGCTCGAGCACACAGACTTTGAGCCCGCTAAAACACTGAGTGTTTACTGAGACTTGGTTGCTGTGATATTTCAGCTGTGTGGTGTAACAGGGTGTAAATTGGAAAACGCTCATAAATAAACATGCATGTATTTTAGGTGCAAACTCTGTCTGGTAGATTGGTATTATCATGAATCTTTCCCGTATGTTGACATAAAACATAATTAAGTTCTCTTCACTCAGTCGGATCGTTTTGAGCAGTGTTGCCTTGTTTCTATCCTTGTGAGCAGATGTGAAAATATGGTGGAGAAGTTCCTCAGCCTTGATCTAGACGATCCTTTGACGGACCTGCAGAGCTTTCTGAAGGATGAGCTGCTTCCCAGCGTTGGAGAGGTTCTGTGATGGAAGCCACAAGTTCTTCAGTGAGTGAGTAATGTAATGAAGTTTTTTTAAGAACAAGCTGTAATTTCTACAAGCAGACATTTCTCTAAAATGTCTAAAATGGCCGTCTGAATTTTCAAGTAAAGATGCATTTTAACACGCTGTAAAGTTGTATTTCTTTTATAGAAGTATAGACAGTGTTAGAAATGAAAGTTAGTAACAGAATTTGAACATTTCAGGTTCATGTATATGTTATGTGTCAGTATATTTTTATTTATTTCATTTTTTCTGTATTCTATATATCATTGTTTTATTTTTCAGAATCATTCTTACACACTCCAATAACAGTTCTTGAGTAAATGTACATGTTTAGCTTTTAAGGTTTAAAGAAACTTAAATATATTTCATGTGACTCTTGTAAATCTGCACTGATGAATCCCTTCACATCACCATAACTCAATCCACTGCTTTATTAACAGTTTATAAATTTATTCAGCTGTGTTATTAGAAAAACCACACAACTCACACAACATCTCCTTAAGCTTACACACACACCTGACACCCTTGAGGTAAGTTCTGGAGGATTTATGGAGATGACTGTACACTATATTGCCAAAAGTTTTGGGATATCTGCCTGTACATGCAAATGAATGTAATATGGAGTTGTCCCGCCCTTTGCAGCTATAACTATATATATATTCCACAAGGTTTAGGAATGTGTTTATGGGAATTTTTGACCATTCGACTAGAAGCGCATTTGTGAGGTCAGGCACTGATGTTGGACGAGAAGGTCTGGCTCACAGTCTCCGCTCTAATTCATCCCAAAGGTGTTCTATGGGGTTGAGGTCAGGACTCTGTGCAGGACAGTCAAGTTCCTCCACACCAAACTCACTCAACCATGTCTTTATGGACCTTGCTTTGTGCACTGGTGTGCAGTCATGTTGGAACAGGAAGGGGTCATCACCAAATTGTTCCTACAAAGTTGGGAGCATGAAATTGTCCAAAATGTCTTGGTATGAAGCTGAAGCATTAAGAGTTCCTTTCACTGGAACTAAGGGGCCTGAATTCAGTGATTTGGAGGGGTGTCCTAAAACTTTGACAACATAGTGTATCATTCAAGATGTAGGAAGGAGCAGTGTCACATTTAGACTAAAGTCATATGAAACACACATTACAGTGTTAAAGTGTTTACTGTGAAACCTTCACCACACCTCAGACAGAAGGTTAATCTGTAGCTTTAAGCAGCTCTAACACCTGCTAATGGCTAAAGCCTCACAAACTCTTTTGGACTGATGACACTTGCTTCCCATTTCAAGAGCAATTTAAATCTAATTGACAGACAAGGTCTGGCATTTAATCTCTCACCGCGCTGGGCTAAACTCTAATTAGTGAGCGGGATTGAACTGGGAGACGCAGCAGACGGTAAAGGAAGTATGTATGTGTGAGTTCTATACAGCATGGAGTGTTGAAGGCTTCAGTTTGTTTTATTTCAACATGCTTGATTTTCTTTTATTCACAACAGACACATTGTATACAAAGCATTATTGCATTATTTTCTTTTAAACATGTATTCCATGATGCAGTGAGACAGTGTACTGATTTTCATATCGACAAAAACAAGCATTTTTACATTATTATGAGTCTCATTATTCATTTCACATAATTTTTTTTTTTTACCAAGATTTCCTTCATGTTAAGAGCTTTAATCCTGGTCAGGGTGGCAGTGGACCCTGAGAATGCTGGGCTTGTGAAAGTGACAAACATGTGAAACACCACAAAGACACTAATCCTAGTTCAGGATCGAATCGGTTATCCTGCTGTAGTTAAGAAGCAGTAACACTACAATCTGCTGCGCTTATTTTAATAATTAATACAAATAAATAATGTGCCCATAAAAATGGGGACATTAGCTCAGATAACTGTGAGCTGAAGTGTTTAATTAAATGTAAACATATTAAGAGTTTATAATTTTTTATTGTTTTTTACATTTTGTGGAAAATAAATGTAAAAATCAACAATTGAAAGGATAAAATTTATTATTGTTAGGTTATTACTTACATTAAAGACTGTTTATTTCTGATATACCTTTTTTAAACCTTAAATATACTTATTACTTAATAACAAGTATTTGGAAGCAGCAGTAACAAAGCATTTTAACTGAACGTTAGATATTCAGGTAAAGATGATTTCACACGCTTTTTATTTACACTGTACTTTTTACTGTATGTTAATGACAGAGTTACACATTAAGGTGAAAATCCGGTCACGTCTCCGGTTAGAAGCAGAGTGTCACATTTGGCTCTTTACAAAGAAGCTCCATCAGCTTAGCACTCAATCTGCCACCTCTCAGCCTCCTTCCTGATCACATTTACACACCTTTTCTGCTAATCTGCTCAAGTCTCCTTAATCAAGGTATAAATACAGCACACGGGCAGCGCGGAGACAAAGTAGGGCAAACAGGAGCTGGAGAAAAAGCTGTTTCGTATCCAGTGCTGACACTCGGACAGTTTTTGACATGACAGGCCTGCACGGGTTTGAGGGGGAGAACTTCTACATCCCCATGCATAACCGTACAGGGCTGGTACGTGACCCGTTCTTGTATGAGCAGTACTATTTAGCAGAGCCGTGGCAGTTCAAACTGCTGGCCGTCTACATGTTCTTTCTGATCATCTTTGGTTTCCCCATCAACGCTTTCACACTGTTGGTCACAGCGCAGCACAAGAAGCTCCGCCAGCCGCTTAACTACATCCTGGTGAACCTGGCTTTGGCCGGGCTGATCATGGTCATCTTCGGGTTCACCATCACCATTAGTTCAGCGGTCAACGGCTACTTTTATTTCGGGCCGACTGCCTGCGCCGTCGAAGGATTCATGGCCACTCTTGGAGGTGAGCGATGATAAATACACCTTAAATCCATCTGGGACATTTACAACACAATTAAATTCTCATCCTCAGATAACATAACTGTAACTCTGATTTATCTTCTCCAGGTGAGGTAGCACTTTGGTCATTAGTTGTACTGGCCATTGAGAGATATATTGTGGTGTGTAAGCCAATGGGAAGCTTCAAATTCTCATCTACGCATGCCATTGGAGGAATCGCTTTCACCTGGTTTATGGCTATGACCTGTGCTGGTCCTCCGCTCGTCGGCTGGTCCAGGTAAGAATTGCTGTCCATATCTCACTAAAAAACAAAAATCATGCCAATTTTTTCCTATAATAGTGTATATTATGTCTGTATTTTATTTTTATTAATTAAGTAATGACATGACTTTTTATCCATTTATAGATACAATTAATGAAAGTTGCAATTATGTAGTTCCTGTTACAGCAGCTATAAACAGCCATTCCAACACCAGTCTCTCTTCTTCTTTCTCTTGAAGTTAAAGAAAAAAACCTCAGCTTGTCATGTTACTGAGAAACTGCACAACATAAACTCTTATGAAATGTTACACCATTACACCTTTATCCTCTCTGATACTGGAGACTCCTTCCATAAATGTGGAAAAAAATCTTCCAGAAAACAGGACCATGCCAATGATTCCACAGTATTTTCCCCTCATCATTCAGCATTATTTCCATCAGGTGATGGACAATGGGATCTGTCAGCTATTAAACAGAGAGGGTGAAGGCTAACGAGTGCTTCATCTGAGACACGTGTTAGATGAACACGTTTTTAACACCGATCAGCCATAACATTGTGAGCAGTGCCAGATAAAGTGAATAAGACTGATGATCTCATCAAGGCACCTGTTAGTGGGTGGGATATATCAGGCAGCAAATGAACATTTTGTCCTCAGTGTTGATGTGTTAGAAGCAGGAAAAGCTTTATCAAATCAGCTGCTTTGAGACAATGCTCTTTGTTAAAAGCGCTATACAAATAAAATTGAATTGAATTGAATTGAAAAATGGACAAGTGTAAGGATTTGAGTTTGAGAGTTTGACAAGGGCCAGATTGTGACAGCTAGACCACTGGATCAGCTTTTGTGGGGTGTTCCTGGTGTGCAGTGGTCAGTATCTAAAGTATCCTTTAAGTCCTGTAAGTTGCAAGGTCGGCCTCCATGGTAACATACAGGACTTAAAGGATCTGCTGCTAACATCCTGGCACCAGATACCACAGCACACCTTCAGGGATCTAGTGGAGTCCATGCCTCGATGGGTCAGGGCTGTTTTGGCAGCAAAAGGGGGAACAACACAATATTAGGCAGGTGGTCATAATGTTATGCCTGATTAGTGTACATGACAGTGTAAAACACTCAGAGAGGAAAGTCTGTCTGCCCTCTTCCACATACATTAGCTATAATTGAGCTGTTTTTATAGAAGTGGTAATGGTTTAGACCAAGCGCTTTAATATACAGATTTTCTTCTTTCTTTTTTTTATATATATATGTTTAGAATGACGATATTTAAATATTATGTCTTGCTCAACTCAATGATCAGGTATATTCCTGAAGGCCTGCAGTGTTCCTGTGGACCAGACTACTACACACTCAACCCCAAATACAACAACGAGTCCTATGTTATCTACATGTTCCTGGTTCACTTCATTCTTCCTGTTACCGTTATATTCTTTACATATGGGCGACTCGTGTGCACCGTCAAAGCGGTAAGAAACCCAATCTTAAGAGATGCTACAGAGATCAAATTTCTGCACTTACTTCATAAACAGAGCCATATTCGATCCATAGATATTATAGTATATGCTTATATCAATAATAAACTGTAATCCTGTCCTGCTTCATATATTTTTCTCATTCTTCCTGTCCAGGCAGCAGCCGCTCAGCAGGAGTCCGCCTCCACTCAGAAGGCTGAGAAGGAAGTGACGCGTATGGTCATCCTGATGGTGGTGGGCTTCCTAGTGGCATGGGTTCCTTATGCCAGCGTCGCAGCCTGGATCTTCTTTAACAAAGGAGCTGCCTTCAGCGCACAGTTCATGGCTGTTCCTGCCTTCTTCTCCAAGAGCTCGGCTCTCTTCAACCCCGTCATTTATGTGCTGCTCAACAAACAGGTCCATATTACTGCATGAATAATACATGAATAATAATAATAATAATAATTAATCATAATAATTCCTATTGTCATTAATGCATTGGGCTTTCCATAAAATTCTGATGACCATGTCCAGTATTTACCCCTGGACACCACAATTTAGTAAATGATCTGCATTTAAGAGCACACTTTTAATGAATTGTGTTCTTTCTTTCTTTCTTTCTTTCTTTCTTTCTTTCTTTCTTTCTTTCTTTCTTTCTTTCTTTCTTTCTTTCTTTCTTTCTTTCTTTCTTTCTTTCTTTCTTTCTTTCTTTCTTCAGTTCCGTAACTGCATGCTAACAACCCTGTTCTGTGGCAAGAACCCACTGGGAGATGACGAGAGCTCATCAGTGTCCACCAGCAAGACAGAGGTGTCCAGCGTGTCCCCGGCGTAGATGCTCGCCCAGTCCTGGACGTGAGCTCGGGCCTCTCGAACCCTCACTCGTATTTTGCCGTGGTCATCGCCGTCACTGCGAGAACATCACGGCTCACCGAAAACCGTACTCCTCACAATGTTTCCTCAGCTGTGTGGTGACATTTTTGTTGTTCAGGTCTTTGTCTTTATTTCCTGTATATATTTTTATATCTACAAGGCATGAAAAAGACAAAAAAAGATGGTGCGAATGTAATAAATACTGCATTTTGAAAAAGGGCCGAATGCTCCCCTGTTTTCATGATTTCATTCCTTCATGAGTTTGAGCAAAAGTTCTTCAACAAAGTCATGAAAACCTGAATGTATTAAACTTCAGCTATGACACAGTATAATTGGATTCAAGCAAACGGTTCATATTTTGAAGGATAATTGAGTTATACGCTGGACTAATTGAGTTTTTTTATAATTGTCCATTACAGCTTGTTGAGCTTGAGGTATAACATTTTATCAATAGAACAATTTAGAGGCTGATTGTTCCTCTCTTTCGTGATGGATGGAGGGATTAGTTGTTCAATGTCACGAGAAGAAATAAACAGACGAGTCTGCAACTTTTTTGACTCTCAGGCTTTTTGGTGGTTTGGGTGCATTTTTTTTAAAATTAAAACTAACCGTATCGCCCGTTTCCTGTGGTCATCATGATGCTCATATATAGAAGTTAACCCTTAATAGGTAATAGCATTCTAGTGCAAGTTCTTTGTAACTGGAAATACTGGGATGCTTTAATCAGCCAGTTTGGCGTCCCTGATGTTTTCCACATGAAGGATCTGGGTCTTCTTATTTACAGTGTCCTGTTCTGTCAGGAAGAGGTTTAGGATGTTGTAAGCTCGTTATCGTGAATGAGATCAGCTCTAGAGATTAGCAGGAAGAGGCTGGAGTTAGGATTTAAACTAGGAGTTAGAAATGAAGCACAGTTACTGTTGCCACATGGAAGCTGGGACTATCTATCTATCTATCTATCTACCTGTCTGTCTGTCTGTCTGTCTGTCTGTCTGTCTATCTATCTATCTGTCTATTTTTCTGTCTGAACATCTTTATTTCTTCATCTTTTCTGTCTCTCATATTTCTTTCTTTCTTTCTTTCTTTCTTTCTTTCTTTCTTACTTTTTACCTCTTCCTTTCTTTCTTTAAATGAACACTTCTACTCTGAACAAGGACAGAAAGACAGACTAAAGCATCATATGTTTATAGCACGTTCCAGAACTCTGGAATCATCTCTTTTTTCAAAGTACTTGTGCTTACAGTGAAAAGGGATCATTTTTCACATTTGAATTTCTGGGTGAATCAACTCTGAATCATCCTGGATTTAGATTCGAATTCTGGGTAAATCGACTCAGATCTGGATTCAATCACTGCATGAAGTGAAACAAACTTCTGAAAATATATCAAGAAAGAACAGTAAGAAAACACTATACTTTTATACAGTAACTGTTAAGTTACTTCCAGTTCTGACTTAGACTCATTTCTGACATTATAGCAGCTAGAAACAGCTCTCCTTTCTCTTCAAAAGATATAAAAAAGACTGTCACGTTACCAAGAAACCACAAAGAAGCATAAGCTCTGACACTGGAGGCTCCTTGCTGAAAACTTCACCTTATTGACATTTTTCTATTAAAATCTCTGTTATTACTGGAGCTTCCTCTGTGATTAAGCTGTTACTATAGCAACGATAACGGATTAGAAAGAGCATATTAATATAGTTACACTCAGATGATCTGGGTCTGCTTTATTTCAAACTCTAATGAGTAGAATTGACTCTGAATCGATTCTGAATTGACTCACTGTAGGATATGAATGACAAGTTTATAAACAGTGAAAAGAAATACCGGACATTTCTACAACTTTTATTTATATATATATTATTTAATCGGTGCTCGGTTGATTCTCGTGATTTCTGCAAAACACTTAAAGGTTAAATCTTTCCGCAAGTGTATTTTTTTCTGACCAATGAACGAGTTTTATGAGGACGTTTCATGCTCTTCAGCCAACATTTATTTATCTATTAATTTATTACTTTTTTGTGTAACTGTGTGCAGCTGGACTAACAGCTGGAAAAGATGCCTTAAAGACCTTCACTGTCTGTACAGATGTTTCTTTATCATCCCCTGTACGTTTTCCCTTTCTAAGGTCATTTTTAACGTATCTGATAAAAATTTCCTTTCTTCCTCCAGTCCAAAAACCTTTATGGCGGTGTGTAAACTTTTGCGCTCAGCTTTGTGTACTCACGCTTGGACAGATCACACCACAAGAGGGAGCCGTGAAGCCACACATTCACTCTGGTGTCTTAGTGCTTCCCTTTAGTCAGTGCTCTGTATACAGCAGCCTGTATATTCAATATAATGACTTTTTTTAAGATACTCATATACCTTATGACTTAACCCTGAGTTATCTTGTCTCTCACATTAGATTAGTCTTTTTTTTTCTTCTCCAAACCTTACCTCTACCTCTCAAACCTAACACAGTGATCGAAGCCTTAAAGAGAAGAGCGTCATATTTCCTTATTCTGGTTTTATTTCTAGAAAAATAATGAAATTATATCTCTAATAATCTCTTCATCTC
Organism: Hemibagrus wyckioides; assembly: GCF_019097595.1. Taxonomy (NCBI): domain Eukaryota; kingdom Metazoa; phylum Chordata; class Actinopteri; order Siluriformes; family Bagridae; genus Hemibagrus; species Hemibagrus wyckioides. The sequence goes on from NC_080726.1 coordinate 2,702,520, forward strand.
ACAGAGCGAACGTAGCCGAGTGAAAACACAGAGGAGCTTCTATTATTACTGAGATGCTGTTAATAATCTACAGCTTCCTGCTAAACCTGTGGAATTAAAAATTGCACTTTTATTCAGATTTTTCATTACACTGGATATTTAATGGAATTATATAATGACTACTTTAATATCAAAATAGAATCTAGATATTAGGAGCACAGGTTGTAGAAATTAGTGCTGTTTATGAAAAACACTGTTTGTTTTTCTTGTTTGTAACACCATGAACATGCCTCATTTATCATTTCTCATTTAGTGACATCTCCGTTTGCGTGATTTTTATTTTTGGACCAAATTTGTTTTTGTAAGGTTTATAAAACGTGAATTTCTTTGTTCTAACTTGTGCACACCGATCAAGCATAACATTATGTCCACCTGCCTAATATTGGATTGTGGGTCCTCCTTTCGCTGCCAAAACAGCCCTGACCCGTTGAGGCATGGACTCCACTAGATCCCTGAAGGTGTGCTGTGGTCTCTGGAGCCAAGATGTTAGCAGCAGATCCTTTAGGTCCTCTAAGTTGTGAGGTAAGGCCTCCATGGACTTATAGGGATAATTTTTATTAGATACTGACCACTGCAGACCGGGAACACCCCACAAGAGCTGCAGTTTTGGAGATGCTGTGATCCAGTGGTCTAGCCATCACAATCTGGACCTTTTGGTCAAACTCGCTCAAATGCTTACGATTTTTCCTGCTTCTAACATCAACATTGAGGACAAAATGTTGACTTGCTGCCTAATATATCCCACCCACTAACAGGTGCCATGATGAGGAGATCATCAGTCTTATTCACCTCACCTCTCAGTGGTCATAATGTTATGGCTGATCAGTGTTTAGTGATCAGTCAATCAAATCGAATCAGCCCTAACAATCCAACCCACAACTCCACTTCCGGGCCTCCAGAGGGAACCATCACCTGAATTCTGAACCCACTTCTTGCTTACTTCCTGGTTTTCTGTGCATACGCTAAATTGGTTTGAAATACTGTATTCATTTGCATTACCAAGCAATTTTCTTTGCTCTTTATAGTTTCAGTGTACCTGACCTTTAGTGTTTCGGATTTGTTTGACTGTTTTCTTTGGGTCACAAACTTTCTTGTCTGATACCTGGACTACATTATTGGATTGTGTTTTGGATTTATTGTTTGAGAGTTACATTTAGCCACACCCACAAAACTCCATAAAAGGCTCTCAGAGAACACAGAATTGACAAAAAAGACAAAACTGACTAAACCACATCAACGCAGCTCGGCTACTCTGCATCCTTTACTGCAATTCCTTTGTTTTATCTCTAATTTTTATTATTATTATTTTATTATTATTATAAATTTTAAATTATCTCTAATCAAATTTCTTTCTTTTGGAATTTCTTTCTACATTAATATGAAGACAGAGTTACAAAACCTTCCTTAAATGGGTGTGTAATTAAAAGACGTGATATAGCGCAATCCGTTTATAGAATCATCGTAACTTTGATGTATATGATCTGTAGCAGTCATGATAGTGAGTCTCTGTATTCTTACATTTACTCAAACTCAGGAACTTAATGTAGAATACAAGGATTTTTTTGTTCAATCTCATCGGATTTGCACGTTTATCACAAGTCACATGTTTGCTGTCGACACACCTGCGTACGATTTTATTCGTATCCAATGAGACTAGTGTCAGGAAACTTTTTGAACATAGGATGTTGTTCCTAGACGAGTGTAGAGTTTTATTAGATTAGCGTTCATTACATCGTCATGTACGTTTTTCGTACATTTTGTATGAACCTGTATTAGCGTGAGATTAGCTGCTCAGAGAATCGAACCTGAAACACATTCACAATAAACAATAAACTGTTTTATATTCCTAAATTCCCAGGATAAATCATTTTCCTGTTCATTTTGGTTAAAAAAATAGTTTTTCCCGACATTTCCTTCAACCCTGTTTCTCTCCTGCGTGCGCTTTCGGAATAAATCCACTATCCATGTTGATAAATGATGTGGATTATTGTTTAACTTGAAGTAGGATTAAGATTATGGCAGATTTGGAGTGTAATTGTTGTTCAGTGGCTTCATCACCGTCCGAGCTGGAGGAAGGGGGTGGAGCGGCTGTATTTCAGGAAGGGAGGGGGGTGTGGTTTGGGAAGACGCTGCACCGTGGCCTTTAGGCTTCATGTTTATTCATCCTGGCTTCTTCCGGGGTCCACGGGGACGACGGCTATATGGCGTAATGAAAACGGCCTACAGGAGCGGCACGCCGTCATCCACCACGACTTTAATTACACTTCCCTTCTGCTAATACATTCTCTCCAAACATAACTCGGATATGTTTGTTTACACAGTTCCTCATTTATTATTTATTTCAGTACCATGAAGTGGCGAGTGTTTTAAACGAATGATAATGATGGGCGCTGTGCCGTGATCGTCACTACATGTGGATTATTTTCAGAAATATATAAGTTATGGAAAATAACAGATCCGGTTATACTGGTTTTTTGTGTGTGGAATAAACCAGGCTTGTGTAATAAGGCCAGATGATCCGATCCTGCTGCTGATGAGGTTTGTTTAAGCAGTGTGTGCTGATGAAGGGGGGGTTGAGTTCGTCTTCCTGCCAAATCTGGTGTGTCTGGCATGATCTCAGCACCATTCCAGCTCCGGACGACAGCAGGACAGCTGTTCACTGGGAGGGGAAAACACACACACACACCACAATCGTTCTCTCTTTGTGTGAGTGGGAAATATAGCAGTAACATCTTCCTACCATCAGTGTGGCAAACTTCAGTATTTTGGTTTTCTAACTAAGAACCAAAGCAGCTGTTACTACAATAAAATCTCCTCTTAGAGTCTATACATTTTTCAGGATTTACTGTTATTGTAAATTCATAGCATTGGGATATTTCTTTAAATATTTGTATTTTCAGGGCATCGAAAAGAGAATAAGTGCATAATTAATAAAGTGTTTTATTCCTCTTACACCACAGCAATGTGCCAAGAATGACAACTTATGAACAAAAAAAATTGTATTTTTATCCCTTATATTTATTGTAGTCTCAGACTTAGAAGCCACTCCCACAAACCCCTGGCTGAACAAAACAAACTGTGATTGGTTGCTTTTTATGTAAGTCAGACTCCCTCTAGGGCGGTTCCTCGGCCAACAAAAGCTGGCACAGAGTCCAGACCTTCTGCCATCAGTCTGAAGCTCTGACTACATGAGACTACATCTAATGCGGCATGTTAGTTCCTGTTCTCACTTACATTACAGAAGCTACAGTAGAAACAGTCCTTCCTCAGCCGTTTGTCCTAAAGTTAATAATCAGATAATGTACTGATAGTGGAGACTTCTCCCAAAAAATTTTTTAAGGTACCACTTTTATATTTACATCTACGAGAATAGATTACAAGGTAATGGATAGAAGGAAATGAAAGAATTGGTGGATTTTAACTCAACTACTAGTTAATTGTACAGGATAGTGAGGTGTTTAGTGTCATTTTAAAGTAGTTTATATACAGGAGATAGACAAAATAATGGGAAAACTGATGAAATATGGAATATCTCTTTATTTATGGAATATTGCTTGATTAGTGGTGGCTCAAGTGGTTAAAGCTCTGGGTTGTTGATCAAAGGATCAGGGTTCAAGCCCCACTTTTGGGCAATTGAGCAAGGCCCTTAACCCTCTCTCTGCTCCAGGGTCGCTGTATCATAGCTGCCCCTGTACTCTGACCCTAACGTCCTCAGCTGTGATACGTGAAGAAAAGAATTCCACTGTGCTATAATGTATGTGTGGTGGTATTAAAGGCTTCAGTTCTTCTTTTCCTTAATAAGGTGTTGGAGCACCATTTGCATTTAATACAGCTTCCAACCTCATACAAATTCTGAATATCTTCCTGTTTCTTGCTCTTTTCTCCAAAATTTCCCACACTGGTTTGATGATATTCAAGTCAGGTGATTGACCTGGCCAGGAAGTTTATACTGGTGCTCCTCAAACCGAGACTCAACTGTTTTGGCTGTGTGTATGAGCGCATTATCATCTTGAGAAATGGCATCATTGTTTGGAACCATTTGGATCATAGGATGCACATGATCACAGAATTTTCTGTTATGTCATTTCCTTTATAATGAATAAATATAAGTTCCATTAGTTTTACAGCAGTAATTCTTCCTTGAACATTCAGAGCATTGAAATGTTTTAATGCTGTAGCAATTAGAGTAAAGGCAAAAAAAACATACTACACACTCAGTAAACAGGGTTTAAAAATAAAAGTGACTCCAAACAAATTGTAATGACTTGTATTTGTATGGAGAAATATATCTTTATTCTAAAAGTAAAAGTGGCTGTTCAGAATGCACGTAAAATAATGTAGCCTTCATTTGTCACATATACATCACTGCACAGTGATATTCTTTCTTTGCATATCCCATCCTTGGAGGTTGGGGTCAGAGCGCAGGGTTATCCATGATTCAGCATCATTGGAACAGGGAGGGGTTAGGGGCCTTGGTCAAGGGCCCAGTGGTGATAGCTTGAACTCTGATCAACCGAGCAACAACCCAGATACTACCCATTTGAATCCAAACGCAGTCCTGGCTTTGATGTATACTTGTGGTGTTGTTCTTTGGGCTGCTGTCTGTCCGGAGTCGCCACAGTGGATCATTTGGTCCGCATGTTTCTATTTGGCACAGGTTTTATGTCTGATGTCCTTCCTGATGCAACCCTACCATTTTTTATTCTGGCCTTGGGACCGGCACTGAGAGTTAACTCTTCAGTGGCTGGGTTAGCTCCCTGCCCTGAAATCGAACCCAGGCCATGGCAGTGAGAGCATGGGATCCTGCTGCTGGATTACCAGGAGACCATGATGTATACTTGTGTAATAATCATCAATGATTATATTGTTGGATGTTTTTTTGTAGGTAAAGCTTTCCAATTTGATCTCTCAGTGTCAACATTCAGCAGTGCTGTCAGTGACGTTAGAGTTCGTGCTGCTTAGACGAGTTCTAACAGACAACATCGTGAGCTTTGTAGAATTTTTCCACTTCACCAATATCAGTGTAAACACTAGCTAATAAACTGCAGTGGTTTTCTGGTTAATGGCTTCAGTCAGTGCTGTTTTCAGCTCGGCTCCTGCACGGTTTGTCTAATAGAGTCCACAGGCTGACTAATTTCTGGAAACAACTCGCACAAACAGAATCAATTTTCAATTTACTTTTCCGGGCATGCTCAAATGCTGGCAGCCATCAAGCTGGGCATGTTTGCTGAAACCATTTTACATTTGTCTCCAGAACTGCTGCGTCTCTTCCTGAGGTTCCGAGCCAGCTCGCGTGGAAAAATGATGACCTTCGCCTATTTACATCCTTCACTGACAATTACTGAAAAATTGCGAGTCCTTATTGCTGTTTGCCAGAGAAGACCGTGTTCATCCGTATCCATTATTGCAGCTAGAGCAGCGCCGATGCTTACTGACTAACGACGCAGCCATATGGAGCTGGACCGAAACCGCAGTGCTGGCTTACTTACTGACAATCCACTGGCGTACGCTTAAACCTTTATGTTTTTTCAACAGTTATGTTCACAACAAAACAGCCGGTTGATTGGGTTTGTCATGGAATCGTAAGCAAAAAGAAAAGAAGCCTTCGAATCCCACGAAACCGCTTTGAATCCCTGCTCCAGCACTATTCCGCTTCCTATTCATTTTTTATGACATTTCACGCCTCACATGGCGCTCTACTATTTTCTCACATTCTTATCTGGCCGATCCTTTTAATGATGCTGGGGTTAATCCACCGGAGGCCACAGTGAGCTTTTCTTCCTTACGGAAAGGTCACTGGACTCCAGAGTTATTGAAAACGGTTCAAAGCAAAGAAATGCCAAACCTTTCCCCTGTCCATTCAGCTGCTCAGAGTGTGTTCATGAATGAACTTTACGCCACCAAGCTGGACAATTCTCCAAACTGCCTAAAAGGTGTTTTTTTTTTCCTTTTTCTTTATAACAGCACTCATTTTAATAAGTTATTGTTTTAATAATAGCGGCTTGTTCACAGGACTCCAGATAAACAGATGAAAAAAAGCACAGTGAAGTTTCCTGTAAGGGGAAATGTATTAGTCCTTTATAAAGAAGTCTCAGTGTTGTATTTTCAGACATCTTCAGGACAGGAGGTTTATGTACACTTTGAGATTTCTCTCTATCATGACACGCTGTGGGTTTTTTGTCTGTTTTTTTTGTCTGGAGAGCTATAACATAACTGAGATCTTGTTTCATGGATATCCCACAACATGAAAAAATACAGAATTGAAATTGTTAGCTGTTTGCTGTGGTAGAAGAGGTATAAAACACTTGCTATTGTTCTGTTACAGAAAACAAGCAACCTGTGGATTATTTTCCTACAACAGCACTGCATTGAGTGTTTTATTCCTCATCTCTAGCATCAGAAATGACTTTAAAAGTGACACTAACGAGGTACCTGGCTAAACAGATGAACATGCGGTGTATATGTCATTTTAAACACAATACAAATATCACTATCAGTGTCTTGAGTATTGGCCTTTTTGTTTTAACAGCGCTTCTACTAATACACACTTCGTCATTTGTCCTAGTACTGGTCCCTGAGGGACACCACGGTGTGTAGAAACACAATTCCACTTTCCTCTGCCGTGAACACTCAGGATTAATCCCTCTCTCATTTCATCCACGCCCTAATATCCAGGCGAATAGCGAGTAAATGAATCTGGAGGAAATTGCCATCTTGTTTGTACTCAGCCACATGTGCTTTATCCTTATAGAACAATCAACACTACCCATTTGGATGACGAACTTATCCTGTCTTTAACATACTGCTTTCAGTCTAAATTAACATTTACAGTGATAGAAGAGAGGAAAAATATAATGCACTTAAAGTCACTTCTATATTACAGCATAAAAAACTGTTAGCTTGACTGTTATTAGCGGTGATTTGTGTTACTGCAGCAGGAATCAAAAACTGTTCAGATTAGAATGCTCAGTTTTGGATGAACCTTAGGTTCCTGTTCTTATCTGACACAAGAGGATCCTGATCTGATCTTCTGCTTTTGTAGCTCATCAGCCTCAAGTTTCCACGAGATGCTTTTCTTCTCAACGCATATATAAGAAGTGATTATTCGAGTTACTGTAGCTGGAACTACACTGACTGTTCATCTCCTACCTCTCTGATCATCAAAACATTTTCAGAAATAAATCACAAACGCTCAATTTTAATCTAATCCATACAGGCGTGTTAGAGTTTTCATTAAAAACATTTAGAACATCTAACCCTTTTTATATTCTCCAGCTATTAATATACAGAAAAACCTCTCTGTGCAGAGAATATGTTGTATAACAGCTAAAAATATGAAGAGAATATATGTTATGTATTCATATATAGTAGAATTATTTCAGATTTTAGAATTGTACAGAATATAATTGGAGAGGATATGAGTGCAGCATCACACCTCACACCTATTTGTTAAATCTTAATCACACAAATCCAGAAATCTCTGGTTGAGGAACATGTTGGACTGAGAACATGGTTTTCATTCATTAGTTAAACAAATAGCAGAGGTTCTTGCTCACAAAAAGCACTGAGAGCATGGAGTTCATGACTTTTCTGCAGTACTACAGCTCAGTCCTTTGGCTCAGTTTGTATCTCAGGACATCAGAAGGTTTTGAAATACTCACACTGAGTTATTCTTCTGATGTTTAAAGGAAACAGTAAACGTCTTGTGCTGTATCTGCATGCTTACTGCACTGCAGCATGGCTGGTTGATTGGACCATTGATTTGATTTGATGATTTAGGTTTTTAGATAACCCAATATAACCAAGATAAGCATCCTTCCTGCAGAGTGACACGTTTTTAATCGCGGTCTCCGTCTGACACGTCCTGATGGAGCGTCAGGGGGGCGGCAGGAACAGCCGCTGACCCGACAGCATATTAAACAGAGCCGCATCGACTGCACCACCTGTGTCCATTACCAAAGGTCAGCATTACTACAGACAGACCGCCTGTCAATCACTCACACACATTTTACCCAAACACACCATCTGTTAAATGGACATGATGTCTGCTCCAGAATTATTCTAAAAATGAGCAAAAATTGAATCACATATTCTGTGGGTTACGTTTAGAGCTTAAACATGCAGATTAGGTTTTTTTCTACAATTTCTGTGTGCTTTTTACAGTTAAAGTATATTTATTTCCAACATGTTCAGGTTTAATCTACTTTGTTGAAGTTCGATTTTTCCACATGGTGATGGATGACAGATTACTGTAGTTTTTTATAGTTGGTCAATGGCGACAATGTGAAGGAAATGGAATTAATTTTAAGGATGAGACTATGTTTCGTGGTTGATCTTTCGGCTTCTCCCTACATGTGTGAGGGGTCACCGCAGCAGACCAACTGGTCTGAACAACTTGGCACAGGTTTTACACTGGATGCCCTTCCTGACGCAACCCTCCCATTTTATCCAGGCTTGGGACCAACACCGCATCCAGTGGTTTGGGTGTGGGCACTGGCTGGGAATCGAACCCGGGCCTTCCCCATGGTAGGGTGAGAAACCCACCACCTACCACTTTGTCTTAAATATCCTTTAGAGCTGTTGATAATTTTGCTATACATTTTGAATGAGTTTTATTTCAGGAAAAGCTAGACGAAGATAGTATGTATTTTTTCCAATCAATACATGTGATTTGGATTTTCTTTGTGTTTAAAGGGTGCCAATAATTCTGGACTCATCCTTGTTTGAGTCACAGGTGAAGGAGTTTGCTTGATATTCAAAAGATTAGAAGCTAACATGAAGTCACACACTTCCCATTAATTATGCAAAAACACAAATATGAGTTTAAAACATTTATTTCGGGGACTTTGAGCGGTAAATTATGACTCAGGAAAAAGCTGGAAGAAGCCGATCTACGCATCGACTGAGTTTTTATTCCCGCGTCAGTCCCGCTTGCTTAACCGCCGTTTGTATAGAATCCGGTACAATGTTGTTAAAATGCTAATAAAGATCTTTGATATTTGACAAACCATTAATAAAGCAGCAGGGTGACCTTTTTAAATTCCCCTCGCCCTGTCTGCGGCGAAGCGGATCAATGGAGCGTAAAAGCAGCGAGAGGGATCCAGATATTTAAACAGAAGTACGGGCTGTCGTGAAATTGTTATTAGGAAGGCAGTAGAGGAAAAAATAAAGTCAAAAAAATCACCTCGTGGTTCAGGAGCTCGACTCGCACACGGTGCTGCGGCTGGAGTTTTATGTTTGCACAATAGATTTGTATTCTCGCCTAGCAGCATCGGAGTGCACTGGAGTGAAGGCAGGATGGATTAGACTCGTTACGCCCCGCTGTTCTGAAACAATGGAGTATGATAGTGAGCTGAATATTCATGTGATATATTAATGCTCTTTGAATGGATAAATAGTTATAATAATATAATGATGTGCATTAATATGCTGCAAAACAGTTCCTCTAATGTCAAAACGCAGCTTGTGATGAGCGATGGCAGGGCTTAGTTGCGAGTAAAGGAACGTTTTATAAATCACAAAAGGATACAGGGGGACGTGATTTATTTATTTGGTTATTTTATACATCAGTGTTATTATTTATTTTTTTATTAATGTACTATAAATTACACCTACTTGGCTGGTCTTTCCTATTAAATGAGTTTCATCTAAACCTTAATCAAAAACAAGAAACAAATCATCCTAAAAATGATTTATCTTAAAGTAGCAAGACATTTCAATCTAAAACTTGGTTGCCTCTACCAGGAGGTTCAAACTTTGTTGAAGTATAATGGATAGATAGTTGTTTGGTTGATAGTTACGAGATATTAAGTCGCAACTTTATGAAAATGTGGAACTTCAACTATTAATATTTAGTAAAACCTTGCTTTGGAGAGAATAACTGCACTAAGATCGATCCTAATGTATAAAATTGTTGAAGACACGTGCAGAGAATGTAAGTGTGCCTTAACACCTTAGATACCTTAGATGTGATTTCACAGAATTAAACAAAGTAAAACTTGACAAAGTCGTGATTGTTGTTTGAAATGCAGCAATGTTTCAGGTCAGTTCTCACATCCACCACCAACTAGATTTCCCAGAACCCACCGCAACTTACAAACATGGCCGCCAAAGGCTACACTTCACAACAACAATGGGCCTTGTCACTTTCTTATCCAACTGATTTATAATCACAACACCCTGTCTAAAATTACCCACCATAAAGTAAGCATGTACCTGCCTCAACTGCCTCAATACAACCGAGTTATCTGGATTTGGCCTCATTGTTGATGTTTGCTAATCACCTGACCTCTACCTGTTCACGTCTTACATTTTGGACACTGTTTCGGACTTGTCTTCTGTTTTTATCTCAATAACATTTCTTAAGATACTTCATTCCTACCTGATCCATTTACACTGTTGAAAACACAGAAATCACCTGAGCACTTGACCTTCTGCAGCACCACAGCTCTGTCATTTGGCTCAGTTTGTGCTTCGTGACTCATAAAAACTACAATCTACAAAAACTTCCTGCAGTTGAGATGATAAAGAACCACACCGAGGGACAGTGCACATGGACAAATGATGTAGGACAACGTGTCCTTATTCTTTTCTCTATGAAGAATATTTCACTCTCTTTAACAGGGTTTCATTCTAGACACTGAGATGGACACTGCATCCGTTCCTGATGGACGTTTGAGACTAGTCTTAATCTCCTTGCACAGGCAACCGGTATTTGGGTTTAAATACCAAATAGAAAGGGGTCTGTTCCTTTCTTGGAGATTCTTGGAGGCCCAAGATTTTGTTCTTGCGATTATTTGTGCATTTATTACTTTGACAAAAGATAAGTATTAACTTTCAGGCGAAGGCAACCAGATCTAAGGCTTAAAAATCTGGGTACTGTAAATATTCATGATGACTTCAGTCTCAGTGATGCATAGAGGATACACCACCATGTATACAGAACCTAATGTTTGCCAATCATGCACATAGTGTCCTTGGAGAACAATTTCTGAAGATGTTAAACCTTGTTTCCAATGGTGACAGATTGTCACTGTCAGTAATTTTGCACATCTTGCTCATTCTTGAGGGAAAATGCTGTTAATGAAAAGATGATAATGAGGATCTCTGGGTAGTTGTTGGAGTGGACAGTTTTACATCCTGTGAAATGTTATACACTTACTTCAACATGAAGGATGCCAGTAATTCTGAAGTTCTCAGTACATGTTGTGACCATTTAATGACCACTTCTGGGAATTGTTAAAGAATGCTGTCTGTTTTATTTCCCCATGCTTTTCATGCTAATTTGGATCAAAGCAAGTAAAAGCATGCTGCAGTTTTACTGAAAGACAAAGCGATGATACATCAGTCATAAAAGAAAAAAAACCATCTCGCCTTGTTCATTAACTTCACATCAGAGTGATGATGAAGAAAATATTTTCAGATTTAGACCAAATGAAAAGACAATTAGCCTCTATAAAGTGGGCTGTCCTCCCAATTAAGGATATATGACCATGTGAACATCGAGTGACCTTAGTGGGACTTTATGAAGCGCTGAAAAGTAGAGGTACCTTTTAACAAGGTTAATTTAGCTCCACTAAAACTGTAAAGGACCATTAAGTTTGAGCAAGAGACCATCACCATAACTATTAAATCAATGAGATCCATTAAAACGTGAAGAGCCAATCCTCCCAATCTCATCTTCAGAACAATTTTTCCGAACACAAAAGCTAATCTGGCAAAACAGAAATAGTGCTGCTGCCACGCGTCCCTGACTCTCATGTACCTTTCTCAATTAACTTTAATGGTCAATATTATCTTTCTCCACCTCCCCAACACCCTCCATCCAGTGCAGGCTTTTGTCCCTTCCTTCACCTCCTCATTCTTTCCACCTTAATGTCATCTGTATAAACGGATTGCTCAGCCAGCCTCCTCCAGCGTGAGACTTGTAATTGGTTTACTTTAGGAATGGAAAGGGATAATCCCTCTGTTTGATTAATGCCTCTCTAATCAATTGAAGTCTCGCCCTCCTGCCTTTTTTTTTCCACGTTCTCGAAAGGAAACAGCTGGCTTCTTCCGCAGGTCAGACTCATGAGAGGGTCTGCGTCACTGAGGATGATGGATCGAGCTCGGTGAATCACCACCTAATGATACATTTGGCATACCTTCATTTGTTTCATTAGATCCATCGTTTCGAGTATAGATCTTTGTATGGATAACAAAATTACAGCATTTTCCATTCTGTTGAAAATGTAAACAGTTCTGCTTTATTGTACATAATACCTGAATAACAGTCTTATATTTTGATACTTTCAGGTTCTTTGCACACCTATTAGCCTGAATTAGAGCAAAAAATTTACCAAGGGGAAGACACACCAGGCTTTCATTTAAACACACTAAACATAGAAAAGAGGCTTGTTTGACTGGTTTAAGGTTCTTGGCTTATGGAAGACACCTGTATTTAGAGCAATATTTATAATATTTATACAACCTAACAGTCGAGGGTTAAGGGCCTTGATCAAGGGCCCAGCAGTGACAGCTTGATGTTCTTTTGTGGTAACAAAACCAATAGTTTAGTGGTAACTATTGAGCTACCACTTAGAACACTTTGGGTTTACTTTTGGCTTTTTTTCTGATTTTCTCCCTAATTTTATCTTGACCAGTTCCTACCAATCAGCCAGTTCTCTGACCCCTAACAACCAGGGAGAGTGAAGAACTGTTAGAACTGGTACCGTCAATGGGCAGCGTAAAACACTTGGAGGACAGCCCTGCTTGCCCACATCCCCATGCATGACCTTCCAGAAAGATTGACAGGGGAGTGAGACCACGCCCCTTCCACCCAGATATTACGGCTCTCTTGGAATCCTGCCATTGAATGGCTGTGGCATCATCAGGATTTAAGGTCAAGCTCTCCGGACGACAGGGAGAGCACTTTTCTGTTGCTCTAGTAGGGAAACTCACTTAAATTTAACTCTTTTATAGTCTTTCTGTGCTTCCTCCACCCTCGCTTGTACCAAACCTGTACTTCAATAACTGTCACCAGTTTATATTTGTCAACTTGTTCAAGTTTTTTCTGAGAGGAAAATTTAAACTCTGAGAACTTGGGCTGGGGTTGTTCATTCAGATTCTGCTTTGCATAAGACAGACACTCCCCATGAAGAATCCTGGGTTGGATACTGGGAGGTGGTGAAGTGGATATGAAATCCAGAAAGATAAATAGGTTATAAAATTTAAGGGAAATAAAGGCTCAGACTTTGTCTTTGTCCTAAACTGTTTTCAATTCAATTCAGTTTTATTTGCATAGTGCTTTTAACAATGGACATTGTCTCAAAGCAGTTTTACAAATATGTTCAAAAATTCAAAATAAAAACTACAAAGTTTAAAAATAAATTTATACAGTGGATAGGAATTTAATTGGTTCTGGAGACGAGATCTTAAGGTGAAAATGTGTATTGCGAATCGAATTCTCCCATAAGAAATAATGTAAATGCAGATAATCCGTTCCAGCCGCACAAAAATATAACCAATATGAAGCGTATGTAAACTGTATGGCTGCTTACAAAGAACTGACCCAAGCCAAGCATTCCATGTCAAGGGTCCTCACAGGAAGTTGTGCCACCAAGCTTTGGCTAAAAATAGAACAGACCACCCACACCACCGATCTGTCAACAAAAAACACCCGAAAAATCACCTAGCTTTTGAACGCATGCTGAAGGCAACGTTGGTATCGTGGGTTGACTCTTTCAAAGCAGCTTTCAAAATTCACAAAGTGACTTCGGTTGTTGGCTTCGCTTGGCTTTCGAAAGTTTGAACGGCTCCCGGACGTACGCACAACTTAGCCGGTGTTCAGTTGGGTTTGTTCGTAAGCCGAAAATGCTTCATATGCCATGCAAATTTCTTGCAAAATATCAATTCTTAAGGCAAAAATTTGGAGGGAGGGCATTCGTATGCTGAAGTTCCACCGTATTTATTCGTAATGAGCAAGCCTGAGGTAGCGGTGATAAGGACAACTTCCCTGAGAGGATATCAGGAAGAAACCTTGAAAGGAGCCGGACTCATTTCATATCTTCAGGTTGTGTATAAACAGATCTCCTGCAGCTCAGCTCAGTGCAGTAGTGCGGCAAAGGAGAAGGTTTGGGGTGTAATAGACCGAGTGTGTAGGGAACTGTCAGGACTGATCTACTGCTTTAATGTTCCAGTCTGTTCTGGGAATATAACATATAACTAGAAAACGTAACTGGAGAATGTCCGATAACATACAGAAGTGTGAAAAAAACATTTGGTTTTTTTTTGCTCTTTTTGTGGTCACTTTAAAACCTGGCACTAAATCAGGTGACATTCTCTGCAGACAAACATCTGTGCTCAGTGCGACCACAAAAAAAGTGGGCAAATCTATGAATTGATTTCATGTCTAAGAAAACACTACAGCATGTTCAAGACAAAATAACTACATCACAACCTTCATCTGGCCAGTTTGGGTCATCCTGTTCTCACTGTAGCCTCAGACAAAAGAGGACTCCAGTGTGATCGTTTGCTGTTATGTTTACAGCATTTGGCAGATTTTCTTATCCAGAGCATCTTAAATTTTTTATCTCATTTTACACAACTGAACATTTGAGGCTTAAGGACCTTGATCAGGGGCCCCAGGGGTGGACACATTGTGGCCATGGGATTTTCACAACCTTCCAATCATTAACCCACTAAGCTAACACATGTAGCCTGTCCACCTATTGTGTGCTTTGAGATGCTTTTTAGCTCATCGCAGTTGTAAAAAGTGGTTCTTTAAATTTCTATAGACTTCCTGTCAGCTTAAAACAGTTTGGCTGATCTCAAGGCGTCTCCACTCACAGAACTGTCCACTCACTTCATTTTTAATGGCATAATTTAAATAGTATAAACTCTAGAGACTGTTGTGTGTGTGTGATCAGAATGCTCAAAACCAGCTCGTCTATCACTAACAGGCACGCCAATGTTAAAGTCAGAGAGGTCAGACTTTTTCCCCCAGTTCTGATATTTGATGAGAACATTAACTTTTCCTTGTATCTGCATGTTTTTATAGATTGTGCTGCTGCCACGTGATTGGCTGATTGGATAACTGCATGAATGAGCAGGGATAGTGTACAGTGAGTGTATATTGCAAAGCCTGTGCTGTTTGCTACATCCACCACTCTGTATCCGTCTCATGCATTCTCAATAATAGATAATACACATGCTGTACTCTTTACTCTTCAGTACAGTTTTTTGTACAAGCTCCACTTTTCCAGATGTATCGGTATTAAAGGCATAAAACATAACAGAGTCTTTCCATTGAAGGAAGCATGCACAAATCCACCACTAAGCATCGCATAAAGAACACAATAATTGTTCCCTGGTTTTTCAATTCCACTGCATCAGTTTCCCAATAATGCCCAGATTTCTATTCCACTATCAGTGGATTACTGAAGCCTTTGAGGAAAGAACGGTAGAGAAAACAAGCTCTTTATTTTCCTGCTAACAGCCCCGGATTCATGAAGGCACGAGATGCGGGCTGCCCTTCTGTCTGGGCTCGAGCAGGAGATGGGCTTTAGCCTGTGGGGAATCAAAGCTAGGGAGGAGAGGCTGGGATTAGAGCGGGTGTCTTCAAAGAGACGCTAGTCTCACACTCGCTACAATTCACTCGGATTCTAAAGACTCTTTATTCCTTTTCTCCTGCTTTCCTTCTGTTCTATTCAGCAGTTGACATGAGATTGCTTGATTAAATCCCACAGACGACTGAGGAAGAAGTAGAGCAACATGGAAACTGAGGCTGAAGTCCTGTTTGGCTAATCTGATACCCGGAAGGCTGTTAATGAGGGTTCATTTGAATGTGTTTACAAAGTATTTGACTGTAGTGTCTAAAATTGAGCTCTCCTCTGAGCTGTAAATGTTTCATTCACCAGAATTTAGTGTTTTGCCGGCTATACATTATTGATCTGTGGATGTTATTAAAGCAATGGCTGTAATTTCAAAGTGCATCCAATATTTGTATTCAGAAATAACAGTGATGAAAATCTCTCTATAAACTGTTGAATTATGTAAGATGGAGAAGTAGAGCTTAGCCAATCAAATATATAGTTAAAATGTTTGACAGGCAATGAATTTTAATTATAGTTAAATCTTTAATATCGCTAGTCTGAAACTGAAGCACTTCACTAAAGCTCGGTGCATTAAAAGTTAGAATAACTTCGAGCTCGGGTCAAAAACTTAACTAAAAAGAAAATGAAAACAAGGCGAACGTGCCAGCCAGATTTGAAATAATTAAAAAAACATCAAAATACTTATCAGAAAAAAAGTAGCAGTACAGAAATTGTAAGTTCACACTAATGGAAAACTCCATCATCAATGTGAGGGTATTAACAGTATTAACAATTTTATTTTTTAATTTTCACCAGTCCAGCTTAACGAATTTCAGTTTGTCTCTGTGGCACAGTAAACAATAAATGACTTTGCTTTTTACACACTGTGTGATAAAAGACAACAGTGGAGGGCAGCGGAGTGGACCGAGTGGTATTATGCAATCAATATCCCTACTCATTCGGAACTAAAAGGACTGGCAGGCTGCTGACTGAAGTACTGTTTACACGTTTTTTCTCCTTCCACAAAATCTGTCCACAGAGAGGAAAGTGAGGACAGAGCAAATAAAAGGGCCAATCACTAAAGCTCGGTGGCACAAACTAATCTTGCGGATTCTGGCTTGATTGAGGAGGCTGGAAAAATGCAACCGGGTCTATGACCCATGTCACTACCTAGCAAGGGCATGACAAATTCACTTACAGCTCTAAATCTAAACTGTCCCGTGTGAACAACAAACAGAACATTTCAAATATGATGTGTACCAACAGACTGGCACATGGCTCCAAGCAATATTTGCTGTTGCCTCTGACTCGAGGATGACTTGCTAAAGTTCCATGGCCATTCATGTATGTTAGATATCACACATCTCTGAATATATTATAGTTCTTATATGGTGCATCATAGTATGGTGGCTCACTGTGGTAGAATAAACCAAGGTCATGACATGATAACAGTCCTTGACTCAGGCTTCCATGGGCTTCCTTCTCTTGCATGTTCTCCTCTCCTTTATGTCTCCTTATCTCTTTTACACATAATCGAAGCCTCTACAGTGTTTGGATTAGTGTAGACCTTCTAAAGTTACACTGTGTAATGGAGAAAAGGCTGATTTAAAGAATTCCAATTGTGCAAATAAGCTTCGTGAATCTGTAGATCATCTCCTGTGATGCCTTTGCCGAATTCCTAACATCTTGGTGGGGTGTGGTAGCTTAGTGGTTAAGGCATTGGATACTGATTGGAAGAATGAGTTCAAATCTTTGGGCCATCAAGCTTATGCTGTTGGGCCCCTGAGCAAGGCCCTTAACCCTCAATTGCTCAGTTGTATAAGGCTAAGGGTGTCTGCCAAAATGGCAGAAATGTAAAATGTTGGTGCCATGACCCAGATGGAACCCTAACACCTCTTTGGGGAAACATGTTTATGCATTATTTAGAAACCATTTCACCATTTCATTTCAATTTATTTGTTTAGCACTTTTAGCAATGGGCATTATCTCATAGCAGCTTTACAGAAATATAGAAACAGAATAAAAATTATAAAGTTACTATTTAACCCTAACATTTATCCCTAATGAGCAAGCCTGAGGCGATGGTGCTGAGGAAAAACTCCGAGATGATATGAGGAAGAAACCTTGAGAGGAACCAGACTCAGAATGGAACCTTATCCTCATTTGGGTGATTTTTGGACAGTAAAATAATGTAAATGTTAATAATGTCCTGTTTTTTCCCAAAATCCCAAAATCAGTATACTGTCCAATCTAAAATTGAATGGGGGCAGTGGTAGCTCAAGTGGTTAAGGCTCTGGTTTGTGGATCAGGGTTCAAGCCCCAGCACCACCGAGACCTACTGTTTGGCATTTAACCCCTCCCTGCTCCAGGGACACTGTATCATAACTGCCCCCGCGCTCTGACCCCAACTTCCTCAGCTGGGATACGTAAAGAATTCCACTGTGCTGTATGGTGCTAATAAAGGCTTCATGCCCTGTATTTTTTTCTTTTAATAAATATAGGACTATATCACCTAACTATAAAGCAGCATGTTATATAAGAGAAGGAACCAGAGCCCTCACCAGACTGAGCTGGAATTTAAAGATGTTAGCACTGATGATGTGAGAAAGCATGTTCAAGTGGAGAAGAGAATTCAGTGTTTTTTCCCTCTGGAGTTTCCCGTAGACAGAGCATGAACTAATGTGTAGCAAACACACTATCATTTGCATTTATATTACTTTAATTAAATACATTTTCCCAAATGCAACCTCAAGAATTAATGCACAAACGGAATTAAGTTCTTATACCCGAGCACAGCCGTGGAGATGCGTGCAGTCGGACTCACTTCACGTTTTATGAGTATCGACGTGAAGAGGTCCAGGAGGACTCGGCTTACCGTTGCAGATTAGATAAGCAAAGACAAAAAACAAAACACGACGCTGGAAACAAAACATTTCATCAACTGTTCAAATCCTCATTGGTGATACTGATGCACGGTTCTGCATGTAAACCACCACACTACAAAACACTTAGGAGAATTACAACTGCAACAAGATCGTAGCAGAAATTTACTAATACCTTCATGCCTGAGGCTGTGTATACACTACATATAATATCAGGAGGTGAGACTTTTTAAAGATAGCACTTTTTCTGCCTAAAAAAAGTATTAGTACTGTGCAGAAATGATCCGAATCCCTTCCACTTTCTGCGAGGATGAAAGAAATTGAATCCTTTATTCCTCCGGAGAAATTCGGGTTTAATCAGAAAGAAAAACCCAATCTGTTTGAAAAATATGGTGTGTTTCTTAGATAAAGAAAAACCAGCGAGGCATTTTATATTCTGTGTAATGCCGCTACTTCGGGTTAGATTTATTATGTGCTCTGTGTCACAGGTGTGTGTGTTACCGATGGCGCTAGACACTACAGTGTATGCCTCACTTGGAGGAGTGGTCAGTTTGATCGAGGTTCTGCTACTAGGCTCAACTTACTAATGAACATATTGATTTCAAGAGAAAAAAAATGACAGTATGGCGGGTTACAAGTGAAGGTTCTTATAGAAGTAGCACAAATGAAAGACCCTTGCAATGAGTGTGTACCACCACTGTGGACAGTAGTTCAAGCGGTTAAGGGTCTGGGTTGTGGATCGGGGTTCAAGCCCCAGCACCACCAAGCTTCACTGTTGGTCAATTGAGCAAGGATCTTAACCCTCTCTGCTCCAGGGGTGCTGTGTCAAAACTGGGATACATGAAGAAAAGTATTCCACTGTGCTGTAATGTAAGTGTGGCAATAATAAAAGCTTCCTGCCCCTTAAAAGGCAATAAGAATCTAATAAGCAAAGAGAGCAAACAAATTATTTTGGCAAACAAAACCAACCAAAAAAAACAAGGCCGAAAACAACAAAGCAAAATGTTGTTGATCTTTCGGCTGCTCCCTACATGTGTGAGGGGTCGCCACAGCACACAACAACTTAGCACAGGTTTTACGCCAGATGCCCTTCCAGATGTAACCCTCCCATTTTGTCCGGGCTTGAGACCAGCATTGCATCCTGTGACTGAGGTGTGGGCACCGGGCCTTCCGTAGGGCAGGCGAGAAACCTACCACTGAGCCACCAACACCCTTAACAAAGCAGAATAACAATGGTAAATAACAACGGCTTGGTATTGCAGGCCAAACACTAACAATTCTTTGCTTTAAACTATAGCGGGAACTCAGCTTAAAAGTCTGTGATGGTTCCCTCCGCTGGTCTGGAAGGGGGAAGTGCAGGCATAGTTGTAGCAATAAATTAGAAAACAAATGCTGATGTTACACAAGTGGTGTAGATATTTAGACCACTGTTTCCAGCATCGATCATCTGGACCCCACTGGACTACATCTCATACCTTGTCTACCTTGTTTGAAGTCAGACCATAACTTTACCTGGTTTCCTCCCTCTGTAATGTTGGAGCACACTGGATTTAACCTTCATATCATTTGTGTGTATTCAAATTAGAAAGTTTTAGACGATCCCTAGTACATAAACACAAGTTCTACACAAGTTTAAAATGAGGATACACAAAGCCAGAATGACTCACTGTTTTCCAAAGCATGAGCATGCTGAGTTTTTTTTATTTTTTTAAAGCAGGCTAACTCAAGCATTTCCGTTGTAATTAATGTCATTTGATTATCAGCACCGAGTCTAAAGGCCGAGCCCCACTGCTGCTCTCCGGTGTAGTGGAGGGGAACATCAGCACTCTTCTCTTTAATTACATTTACACAATGAAGAAACTTTCATTACCGAGAACTCGAGCTCTAATCCGGTATGTAGTCTCTGTAAGACTTCTCAGGACACTTTTAAAGTGGAATTGTAATGATGTAATTAATACCCACATGTACTGGGTGCTATCTACAAGATCCAGACATCAGTCAGAAGTCTTGGGTTTATGTGACTAATGTGCTATTACTTCTGTTACAGCTTATACTGTACAAGTAACACAAATTAGCACAACATCACAAGGCAAATGTTTAAACTGTTTAAACTGTTGGTTAAGGGTAGAAATGGTGGAAGAAGCCCCTGGGGTAAACTGTACTGCCACTCTCTTAATAATTGATGGTGTCTGGACATTTAAGTAGCATCATGAACTTATCTGTCAAATGGCCAAAGCTAAGTATTTTTATCTGTAATTGTAATTTTATTAGTTAAAAATATATAATATTTATACAATATACTGCAGATCAACAGTCATTACTGAAGATGAAGGAATTAATGAGATATTAGCTATAACTAATATTAGCATTATTAAATAACAGTTGTTACTCTCTTTTTAGCTCTTGCTTAGCCATAATATCACTTATTTTAAGGAAACTTTCAACATAAATTTGTTGAATTTCAGACAAATAAAGTAGCAAGTAAAAAAACGTCTGCTCAAAGTAATATAAAACTGTCATTTTGTTTAAGCTGATTCATTATTTTTAAGCTAGTAACTTTCATTAAGAAAGTATTTTTTAAGCTTGTTTGATTTAACTTGTTCATGGCACTACATGAGTGATTTCTTTATTCCACTTGGCCAGAAGGTTTATCATTAGAATCAGAGTCAGTATCAGAGATAGAATCGGAGTCAGAGTCAGTCAGAGTAGGTATCAGAGATAGAGTCAGAATCAGAGTTTGAATCAGAGTCAGAATCAGTCAGAGTCAGAATCAGAGTCAGTCAGAATCAGAGTCAGTCAGAATCAGAGTCAGTCAGAATCAGAGTCAGTCAGAATCAGAGGCAATCAGAATCAGTCAGAATCAGTCTCAGCTTTATTGGCAAGTACTGTGAGTTTTACACGTACAAAGAGTTTGCCTTGGTGTATTGGTGCACAACAAAAAAACTAACTTAATGATATAAAGAAAAATCTGAGAATTTTAAGCAAGAATAACTGTGTAGAAAAAATAGATAAATATATACACTGTGTAATAGTGCACTATTATAATGTATAAAATGTGAACCAGTGCATACAATTAAATTACCAACGCTACGGTCATTGTAACTGGAAACATTATATAGGTGCATTATTTTCATTTGTACTGTAGAATAGTTTAAGATAAGATAAGACAAGATAAGATAAGACAAGATGACATTGCAAAAGATGTGATATTACACAAGATGTGATAATTCACATGGTATTATATTAACATACATTGCAATTATTGTGAAATTTTAATTCTGTCAGTGTTCAATGGGTCACCTCTGCTTCCTACTGAAAGGGGAGGAGTTATAGATTGTGATGTCCACTGGTAATCTGTGATTGTCTTCCATTGTCTCAGTCTATGGCTGATTGTGCTCCGGCACAACTCCAGTGTCGAATGCAGGGGGTATGACTGATACTGAGAAGTTTCCTCAGCCTTCTCCTTTCAGACACCTTAGACAGAGACTCCAGCTCCATTTAAGCTGTAAATTGAAGCATAGATTGATATTAAAGAGCTTGTTCTAGATTCAAGAAGCTTTATTGTCATTTCAACCACATATATCTGACGCAGTACATAGTGAAATGAAACAACGTTTCTCCAGGACCTGGTGCTACAGAAACATACAACATAGAGTTCAAACACAAAAGACAACACAGAGCTAGGACAGAAGTTTGTCCAAGCCACATAAAGTGTACAGTGTGCAGCTAGGTGCAAACAGAGCAACAACAAGACAGTGCAGAACAATAAGTACAAAAAGACAACACAAAAACACAGGACACTTAGTGCCGAAAAAAGAAAAAGAACATGTGCAATGAAATGTAAATGAAATAAAATGAGATGATGTACAACTCTGAGACCTGACAACATGTGTTGTGCAGAAATACAGTAGCAGCAGTTGAGGTAGAGCAAAATAGAAATAAACATAAATATAAATATAGCAGCAGTTGTAATAAACACAAGGGTTGAGGTAGTGCAATAAGTATTGAACAATATAAGTTATGTGTGTGTGTGTGTGTCCACACAGGTGAGAGAGTGTGAGTGTGTGTCAGAGATAGAGAGTTTTGTACAGTTCAGTCCTGGGTGTTGAACCTTCTAATAGGTTATGGTAAGGGCTCATTCACACAGACATGTATGGCAGGCTTTCGACATAATCTAAATGTAATAATAAACAGATTAAACAGATACATGTTATTTATCAGCCCTGTGATGGACTGGTGACCTGTCCAGGGTGTACCCCTGCCTTTCACCCAATCCAGCAGATCCCTGTGACCCTTATTAGGAATAAAACGGGGATAAAAATGGATGGATGTTATTTATCAAAGAAAAATGTATAACTGATAAGGTAAAGTCAAGTGAGATGTTTATGTAACAGGAGTCTCCAGTTTCAGTGCATTGGAGGCAGTGCTTTGTTGTGTTTTGGTAAATTGTGCTCTGCATTTTGGTCTAATTGAGAGAAAAACGAAAGGTTTATCTGTGAGAACAACATAATATAAAATATAATTATAAACTGTTCAAAAGTGTAACATCATGAAGAAATTAAATATTGTAATCTTGTGGGGTTTATGCAGAAAAACACACTACATGTGCGGTTATATGAAACCTAATCACTTTCCCACCCCCTGAGTGTGGATTATTCTCATGTAACAGTATAGCCTAATTTCATTTGAGCGGTAAATAGGCTAATAATTATAAACATCTCAATAACACACATAATTATGATCATTCTGGGATATTCCGCTTCACAGCCCAACCTTGTGATTAGCATGGCATTACGCTAATTAAATGTATAGATTAAACTGCTAGGTTTCTGCCTCTTGACCCCATTATCAGTATTAATTATCAACGTTAATGGATAAATAATTATAAATATTTATAAATTATAAATATTAGCATTATGCACTGTCTATAGTGTTATACATTGTAATATTAATATTGTACACATTATATATTAACATTGATTAATAATAAATAATAATAATAAATTAGACACCCAGGCATCAATCGCTTTCATTCACCTTGTGAATGAAAAATGGTATACAGTAATACCTCACACATCCACGATGTTGCGTTCCAGGACCCTGAGATCACTTATTCACGGAATATACGCGCGTTAAACCAAATACAAGGTGCAATACATCACGCATACAAATCATCGTAGCTAATAGCCAATCAGCAGCTAGGTAAAACTGTTAATGCTCTGTGATTGGCTACTTCCAACCCTTCCAGCCAATAGCATGTCGTAATGGCTGTACTGTACGTACCTGATATCGGTGACGTTCAATATCATTAAAATAACACTAATATTTTATTTATATTGATATTTTGTTAATTTTACTTTTATATTTATATTACTAAATTAATAAAATTTCGCGGATCAGTGAAGCTGTGAATCGTGAGACGCCGATCTGCGAGGTATGACTGTATTTAGACTCTAGAGATTTTTTGTCACATCATGTTTTCTGGTATTTTGCAGTGTAACACTTCAGGCACTTATTTATTTATTTATTTATTTTTTGACCTTTAAGATGTGGACAGTTATTCTGACAGGACAGGGAAGTTCTCTGAGCCCGTATCAGTCAGCAGTATTGCAGTGATGATACGTCTGTCATTATATACATCAACGTGTTAGCCTAGCCATTTTTAAACCTTTCCTTCAGACACATTGGTGTTCATAATTACCAGCCTCATTCACTTCTGCTACTAGCTAATGACGTAAATTCCAAAAGAGCTGCTGCTGGAACGAACCCGATGCAGGGCGTGGAAGATGTCGGGCCTCAAGCGGCGCACAAATAAACACTGAACCCCTTTATTTGATTTAGTAATGACTGTAATAACACATGCAAATGTTAGAACAGCTAGGAAGATCATCCAAACTGATTTACACACAGAGGAGTAAAATCGTCTCCATAAATGTGCAGTCTGAGGCATTTCTACTGCCAGATAATGCAAGTCCAAATTAAATCATTTACTAAATCAACATTTTATGGCAGATTCTTTAGACTTAGGATCTCAAAACTATTTTTCTTCAAGTTGTGTGTATGTAATTTGTATGACTTCTAGTCATAGTTGGCTTGAGAAACTTTATCTTCTACTCACGATCACCTTTTCTGATTTCATGCGAATGAATTATTGAACCCTCTTACTGTATGTCCTGCCAAATTTTCATCTTCAGCTGTTTTTTTTTTTTTTACCAGTTTGACTTTCCCCAGTTTTATTTATGTGATATAAAATTATTTTTTTTATTCTGGTGCCATCGCTGTCAAGAACAATATCTGTTTTTTCTCTTTATTTAAGCAATAATTGCACATAAACATTCACATCATATTATCCATAGAGTCCATACGATGAAACTAATATGAAATGTATGTCATTACAAAAGGGAGTAAAACACACTGTTCTTGAAAGCTGTAAGAAAGAAAAAAAGAAATAACCAAAAGTAATGAAACACCGCTCGATTCATTCATTCAACTTCCAAACTTTCCAGAAGAAGATATCGGAGTGCTTACAAGCCGCTGAGCACCCAAAGCAAAGGGCATGAACATTAAAAGTGCTGTGAATTTTCACTCTGACCTGGACATGGAGTCGTCCACAGCCTCAGGCAGCGAGTCTTTCACAGTCTGTGTGATGGGGCAGGAAACAGACCACGAGTTGCGCTTGTAAAGAAGCTCCAAAGTCCCATTCTGTCCTTCATCATCTACAAAACTCTGAACTGATCTAAGAGGACTTCTTCTACTTTTTCTCTTCTTTCGGAATAGAGAAAAGAATCTTGATTTGCAATTCTCTGCTAGATTTGAAGTGTTCGCTTTTGAAGCTTTTCAAAGATGACATTTCTTTACAGTGTCGCTCTTTATAAAGGAGAAAATATCAGATGAGACAGGAGCTGTGGAGGGGGAAAAAAACACTAGCACCATCAAGTGTGTAGGAAGTCTCAAAGAATCACATGGACATGTTTATTTGTGATCAGTGAATGAATTTACACATACTGTGGAACCTCAGCATAGAATTTAATTTGTTCTTAAGGTGAAAACTTGCATTGTGAAACGAATTCTCCCATAAGAAATAATGTAAATGCAGATAATCCGTTCCAGCCGCCCAAAAATATGACCAATATTCCTGATATGAAGCGTATGTAAACTGTATGGCTGCTTACAAAGAACTGACCCAAGCCAAGCATTCCATGTCAAGGGTCCTCACAGGAAGTCGTGCCACCAAGCTTGGGCTAAAAATAGAACAGACCACCCACACCACCAATCTGTCAACAAAAAAACACCCGAAAAATCACCTAGCTTTTGAACGCATGCTGAAGACAATATTGGTATCGTGGGTTGACTCTTTCCAAACATAGGTTAGTTTCGCTTGGCTTTCCACTGACACAAACAAGTTTTAAATGGCTCCCGGATGTACGCGCAACTTAGCCAGCATTCAGTTTGTTTGTATGTTGAAAATGCTTTGTATGCCTATGCAAAATTTCAATTCTTAAGACGAAAATTCGTAAGGTAGAGCATTCGTATAACAAGGTTCCACTGTAGGTCTTTGCTGCCTTTGCTTTAATGTTAGTTATGACATTTCACCAGCAAACAATTTCTCAACACACTTCCAGACGTGTCCTTCAACACAGATTTCTGTTGTTCAAACATGATCTGCATGGAAGAGTCATCAGAGGAAAACCTTTTAAAGATCAACCTTGACATCAACAACTATACACATAAGCCTGGAATCTCAAGCTTGTATACATTTTTAAAATGTATTCTTTAATCCTTAGTGCTAATGTAGTCTGGACCAAATCATTTTTTATAGCTTTAATCACTATTTGGTGTGGGACTAATGCTCACTGTACTGTATGTTATAGCTAATAACAGTCACTTGACCAGTTTTAAAAATTATTCAGCTTCTAAGTTAAATTACTAATTAAGCTAGACTCGAGAAACTGAATATGGAATAAGACGTATCTAATTAGAGCTGCTGTAAAACTGTACATCTTGTAGAAGCAAAATCCTCAACATTTTTATAACACTACCAGAACGTTTTCATTGGCTGGTGTTGGCTCTCTTTTCCCAAATTCACCTTATAATAATATAAAAAAGAAACTGCCA
The DNA here is from genome assembly GCF_019097595.1 of Hemibagrus wyckioides. Taxonomy (NCBI): domain Eukaryota; kingdom Metazoa; phylum Chordata; class Actinopteri; order Siluriformes; family Bagridae; genus Hemibagrus; species Hemibagrus wyckioides. The sequence continues at coordinate 2,729,128 of NC_080726.1, forward strand.
AAATATTCCTGAGTATTGTACACTGTAAAGCTGGTTTTATTCCTCTTTCAGATAGATGGATGGATGGATGGATGGATGGATAGATGGATGGATAGATAGATAGATAGATAGATAGATAGATAGATAGATAGATAGATAGATAGATAGATAGATAGATAGATAGATAGATAGATAGATAGATAGATAGATAGATAGATGCATGCTTCAAAATCCAAAAACTTTTTTTTTTCATGTTATGTAGCCGAATAAAAAAACGGAGGCCTGGACTGCGAGAAAAAATGTTGTAATGTAATTTTTCAATTTCAAGCTACATCAGCAAATTATTAGAAGTAAGTAATCAATCGTTAGAAATTAAAGTTTCCAAAAAATGACTAAAATTACTAAAGATGGCTTACTTACTGAAAAAAAGTGAAATAATCAGCTAAAGAGATAAAATAGCAATGTCTTGAAATAACAGGATGTTAGTATAAGGTGAGATAATGAAATAAAACACTTTTTTTAATCATACTTGAACTCGTTAGACGTTAAGTTGAAACGAAGAAATATTTTGAGATCTTTTTTTCTACTTAGTTTATGGCTCTATAAAAGGTCAGAGATTAACCCTACTGGTCTAAGAACCTAATGCATCAGCAGTATCTCTCTGACTGAAAGCAGACCCCTTTAGAGATAAAGGTTCCATAAGGGTTCTATAGATGGTTAATAGTCCAAGATTTCTACTTGAAACCATTTTCTAAAAGCAAACCCATTTATTCATATAGTTCATTAATAGATATAGCAAGGAAGGCTTGCTGCTACAAGGAACCTTGTAAAAAAAAATTGCTACAGAAGGTTCTAGTCCATTTCTGGCATTTAATAGATAGATAGATAGATAGATAGATAGATAGATAGATAGATAGATAGATAGATAGATAGATAGATAGATAGATAGATAGATAGATAGATAGATAGATAGATAGATAGATAGATAGATAGATAGATAGATAGATAGATAGATAGATAGATAGATAGACGGACAGCAGACATATAGACAGACAGTAGACAGACAGATAGACATAGATAGATAGATAGATAGATAGATAGATAGATAGATAGATAGATAGATAGATAGATCTTTATTGTCATTACAAAGCAAAGTACAATTACATAGCAACAAAACCAGAAGTGATAGAATCTGTGGAAATCCACAAGTGTAGATAAATATGTAATATGCTTTATCTCAGACTGTTACAACACACTGACACTGGAGATGACATGAAGGTTAAATAACAAGAAACTTCAACAATTATACAGGATTTTTGATCAGATTTTATGGCATGTCCATCGTCCAAGTCCCTGTGAGATGTTACTATAAAATAACGTTACAAGACGGAGTGATAATGTGTCAGACGGAGCATGTTTCTGTAATAAACGTAAATCTGCCCTCCAGTCAGTGCTGCTGTTAGGATACTTCTGACCAATCAGAGCTGAGAACCTGAGCAGAACCCCATCAGCAGTGATACAGCTCTCACGTCCTGACACATTGATCATCACATTGATTAGCGAGATGAAGATTTAGTCAGAGGTTCCAACAGATCGATCACCACAGTGTATCTGTAAAATATCACTGCATACGTAAGCACGGGTTATAATAAAGACAGAAGGTATCTAATAAAGTGGTAATAAAGCCCCCTGATGGGGGTGTGTGTATGCTCTGACCGAGACAGCGCACACATGGAGGTGTGTTTAATACCAAGACCCCCACGAGCACTCCTGAGAAAGAGAGCACAGGAGTGAATCCGGCTCGGCCAATTTTATTGATGCTGTTGCCACGGCAACCAGGGTCGAAGGGCTTAGTCTCACTTCCAGCCCTTCCCTCACATGGGCGTGTTCAAACACACACATACACAGAAACGCATTTGCACAAATAGACACATCAAGATACATAGAGATGTTTTGCTCTCCACATTTCAAGGTAGAAACAAATGATTTCTAAAAATATACAAAAAAAATAATGCAACGTCACCATACACACACGTTGAAATGCTAGTCTTATGTTGTTTTTTGTTTACCTCGGGACTTTACAATGGTCCAGGGCATTATAAAGAAAAGTGAAATCCCCATTTCATTCCCTGACTGAAGCCATCTGTTGAGACATGACTCATTTTTCATGCTGGACCTGAACCTCTCCAGAGTGCTCATGGGGTTCTGAGTGTGTCCTGCAGCTTTACTTAGATTCTCTCTTAGCTTTACTGTAATACTGGCCAAAATCCTGACAGAGACACTTTCCCGCTGGTGAGTTGAGAATAATAAAGAGTTTTGCTAATGTTAGCCATCATGTTTCTTCTTCTTGAGATGTTTATCATGGCTCTGAACCACTAATCAAATCACTTTGATAAGGGGGCCAAGCACCCAGACTCACTGAACCACACCATCCAATTCGCCGGTCCATTACAGGCAAACTGCTTGGATTATTTAAAATTATTTCGCTAACTTTTATCCTGGTTGGTCGGAAGATGATGTCCACCAAATTTGGTCTTGATCGGATATCATTTGTAGGAGGAGCATTGGAAAAAATAATCCAAGGTGGTGGATGTGAATTTTGCCTCACGTCACCATACTTAATTAAAAGGAAAAAACTGAATTTGCACAAAATCTTCAAATGATATTAAAAAAATAGAAAATTGGAATAGTTTTGACCCCTAAATGGCACAGACTTGAAATGTCCAGATTGTCCAGAAGATTCTTATCAAGTTTCATGATCATCTGGAGATGCCTTGCAGAGATACACCTTCACTTCCTCTTGTTACAGGAGAACTTGATAACTTTGTTCAGACATGTCTTGAGATGATATGAGCCACATTTAATAAATATTGGACTAATTTGGCTCAATTTTGGTGAAAATGTTCTTTAGACTCTGTACAATGTGTGCCAAAACTTTTGCCAGACTCCTGCAGTATTCCAGGTAATCATTTCCAAAAAGTTGTTGTTGTTGTTGTCCTTGAGCACCTTCGTCACAGCAGATCCGTGTATTTTGATTTGGCACAGGTTTAATCATCGGATGTCCTTCCTGACGAAACCCTACCTTTTTATCTGGGCCTGGGACCAGCACTGAGAGATGACTGGGTTCAGTGGTTGGGTTGGTTTCCTGCCCAGGAATCATACTCAGGCTGTTGCAGGATTCTGCCTCTGTACAAAAAAACTTTAAATAAATAATGTTTTTATTTTGCCTTCAAATAGCGGAAAGCATTTAATGCAAATTCAATACAGCAGGTCCTCGGTTTACAACGTAAGTCGAGGACCCCCTGTACCTGTCTTTTGGTTGTATTAGTATTTCTTTGCACCAGAAGTGACTTTTAAAATGAATAAAATCTCACTGCAGATTAAAACGAACCTGTTTTTAATCTGTATTTGTACTCTTAGATAGGAAAACTGAAAATGAAACCAAATCCTCCATTGCTAAACATGTCATCTATACTTAAGGTCTGTTTCTCCTCTAAATGTAGCAGGAGTGACCTTTTGATGATCCTTCTTGTCAGTACAGGCTCAATCCTAATTTCCCATGAGTGGACAGCGGGATTATTCTGGATCAGCTGATTAACAAGCCATACAGACAGCTTTATCTGAATGATATCAGTTTATTGTCCTCAAAACCAAACACACCCATGAGCTTAAACATTTTAATCAGCTGCCTGATATACTGTTGGCCTTCTAATACACGTTCTATCAAAACAGCTGAGATGCTGAGACATGAACTCTACAAGACCTCTGAAGTTTCTCTGTGGATTCTGGCTCTGAGTCGTCAGCAGCAGATCCTTTAAATCCTGTAAGCAGTGATGTGGAGCTTCCTCGGATTGGACCTGGTTTTTCCGGCGCATCCCACAGACGCTTGATCAGATCGAGATCTGAGGCAATCGGAGGCTGAGGCAGAACTCTAACCTTTGCATTGTATTCTTCAAAACGTTCCTGTGGAGTGTAGCATCGAGTGTTAACCTTTTGAAAGCTGTTAGAGGACCCTTCTGCCTCACTGATGTACAGGTAGGTGGCACATCCACGTGAAATCCCAGAGCAGAACATCTGTGAGCTTGTCTTGTTCCTACAGTGGTTCTTCTGACTCATCTGACCAGACAAACATCTAACCCTTGCTCCAGGGTCTGGATCTAATGCTTATGTGCATATTGTAGGTGCCTGTGATCATGGACAGGTTCAGCATGGATGCTCTGGTGGTCTGCAGCTTCAACCCTCTGTACTCAGATGGGAGAGCTTGCATGGCTCTGGTGTGTCTGTGTATCCATAAGCCTTTCTCCAGTCAGTGGTTTGTCAGTAAGTACTCACCACTGCTGACCGGGAGCAGCCGCTACCCTCGCTGTTTCAGAGATGCTCTGAGCCAGACGCTCACGATCCAACGCTTCCACTCCGACAACCCACTGATCGCCTTATGCTTAGATTCCTCTTAACATCTTTCATGTCGTCTGCGAGTGATCTTCGTGTTTCAGCTCATTTTTGTATTTTATGAAAAAATGGTTTCAATTAATCTTAGACCATGATTGGGCAACAAAGCCAGAGAGATCAAATTAAAGTGATTAAAATGTAAATGGAAAGTCTTGAGTTATTTTCAGGCTTAATAAACTAAGAAATCTCATCATTATGACATGTTGTGCCTCTTTAGATCGGATCTAGTCTGATAAATCATTCTTTTAGAATGATATACAGTTTATTCTCACGTTTATTTTACACGGTTTGATAAAAATTGATGTGAAAAAGGTGTATTTATTTGTTTGCTTTTAAGATACTGCATCAATAAGGAATAGGGTATAAATAGAAATGAATAGAGAAGCAGCATGTTGAGTTTCAGTATCAGCTCTACAGCAGTATTGTGATATTGAATATTTTTGCTGACGCAAGTTGTAAAGCGCCTCTGACATGCTAATTTGTGCTAACACATCTCCCAACATCACTGATGAAGCTGTCAGTCAGTGTTTTCCTGCCAGACCGAGGCGGGGGTTGGGAGCGTGTTCAGAGCTGTGTTTTCTTCATGACCCGTGAGCGTGTGGGTGTGTCGCAGGCCAACCATGACCCAGCATCTGTCCAGATGTGCTAAATTGAATCCTATTTGAATGCAGCCACCGGGGAGCAGGAGGCATCCGTCACTCAGGTGGTCTATGAATGTCATTTGTTTAGCTGGGAGAGAGAGAGAGAGAGAGAGAGAGAGAGAGAGAGAGAGTAAGAGAGATATAGAGATGGAGGATAAAGAAGGGGGGGGCAGAGAAGGGAAGAGAGAGGGAGAGGGAAAGGGGGGAGAGAGAGAGGCAGGGAAAGAGAGAGATAGAGAGAGAGATAGAGAGGGGGAGATGGAGAGAGAGACAGATAGAGATGGGGGAATGAGAGAGAGGAAAAGAGAGGGAGATAGTGAAGAGGTGGAGAGAGAGAGACAGGGAGGGAAAGAGAGAAAGGGAAAGTGAGAGAGATAGAAAGGGGGAGAGAGAGAAGGAGACATAAAGAGAGAGATGGGGAATGAGAGAGGAAAAGAGAGGGAATGAGTGAAGAGGGGGAGAGAGAGAGAGAGAGACATGGAAAGGGAAATTAAGAGAGAGAAGGAAACAGAAAGAGAGAGACGGTGGAATGAGAGAGAGGGAGAGAGTAGGGGGGGGGTAGAGAGAGGAAAAGAGAGAGAGAATGAGGAAATGCCATCAGGAAAGCCATCGCCTCTTGGACTGACCCTGACCTGCTAATTGGTGAAACAAAGCTCAAGCATGCATCTCGTGTGCTTTTATTTAGAAAGATGGATTTGTCAAATCTGGAGCTGGCTCTCATTTCATGTATGTGTGTATACGTATGTGAGAGAGAGGGAGAGAGAGAGAGAGAGAGAGAGAGAGAGAGAGATGAATGGTGATGTGAGAATTGAAAAAGAAATAGGGAGAGGGCTGAACTCATATCTGGACTCGCTGTCGTCTGATTGGCAGAGACGTGTGTGACCCTCACATCCACTGGGGTCCAGACCAACAGCGAGGTGAAATGAGAAACTGAATGAGACTTGCTCTGTGTTTCAGCCTGCTGTCTGTGGGGGTGTGTGTCAGGATTGTTAAAACAAGTATCCCGGTGTGTGTGTGTGTGTGTGTGTGTGTGTGTGCTGGTGGGTGAGAGAGAGATGTGCTTTGACTTCATCATAGGTATGAGTGTATATTATGATTTGATATTTACACAATACCACAGAAGAATTCAGAGTAAAATACAGAGAAGGACACAGAGAAGAATTCAGTGAAGAACACAGAAAAGAACTCAGAGAAGGGCACTGAGGTGAATTCAGAGAAGAACACTGAGAGGAACTCAAAGAAGAATGCACAGAAGAACCCAGAGAAGCACTCAAGGAGAAACTAGGAGAAGAACACAGAGAAGGACACTGTGAAAACTTCAGAGAAGAATACAGAGAGGAACTCAGAGAAGAACACAGAGAAGAACTCAGAGAACAACTGAAAGAGAGACTTAGAGAAGAACACAGAAAAGAATTTATAGAGGAAGAAAGAGAAGAACTCAGAGAGGAACACAGAGAATAGCTTAGAGAGGAACATAAAGAAGAACTCAAACAGGAACATAGAGAAGAACTCAGAGAGGAACTCAGAGAATTATCCCCCTGTTGAGAAAATCAGTCCTGTTTGTCAGCAAACAAAAAAACAAAACAACCTTTGGAATGTTCCTCAGGACACTCACACAAATTCTCTTGATTTTCTTCTTCCTAAGCTACAGTGAGGACGAACCACCTTCTCATCACCATCCTTATTTATAATAATATTCATCTGAAGCGCTCAGCTCAGTGAATCTGTGTGAGTGTCCTGGAGGGAAAGCAGTTTATCTCTGTAAGGGTTAGAAAGTATTGATGTGCTTTAACATCCCCTACATAGGCAGTATCACACACACATGGAAACACACACACTCACACACATGGAAACACACACACACACACATGGAAACACACACACATGGAAACACACTGACTCACAGAGCTTGATCTCAGGGGAACAGCTCACCTCAGCAGTTTCTATTTTTTTCTTTATTTTTCCACCTGAGCCGGATGATCTTCAGAGCGCTGGTCACTGTCCTCATTCCTGGACTTTCTGCCCGCTGTATACACGCTGTTTCAGTTCAGTTTGTCACAAAGTCAATGTCACAAAGCAGCTTTACAGAAATTATAAAAAAAAATATATACATTCAGGAAATACATCTTAAGACTTCCTGATAAATCATGAAACAGAGAAATGAGAAGAAACCTTGAGAGGAACCAGCCTCAGAAGAGATCCTTATCTTCATGTGATAATAAATCGTTACTCTTCTGTATCTGTCCATGTGCTCCATCCTCAGCAGCAGTGAGTGGAGTCCAAGTGATGAGAAGTTCTCCAAGCAGAAGCAGGACATCAAGGCAGATTCAGAGAGCAGAAGGAGTCAGGATCACTGGGAGCTTAGGAGCAATGAGTAGAGAGAGAGAGAGAGAGAGAGAGAGAGAGAGATCACCAGCACAATGCAGGAATGAATCTGAGTGAAGTAAAGGTGTCTGTAGGATCTGAAGGATCTTGGTCTTCTAGAGTATTGATGGATTTAATCTACAGACTGCATGCATGTACAGGATAATATTAATGAAATGAAATTCAATAGCCCTTTGAGATGAAAGGGAATCTGTAGAAACACGGTTCTGTGGATTGTTTGCCGCATAATCGGCATTGTCCTGAAAGACAACAGTGTCGTTCTAATATTTCATCAGCCTAATTCCAATTTCTTTCCCATCTCATATGAATGAATCCCTTGGAGCAGATCTGAAGCGTGCCGGAGCATGCTAAACCTCGCTAATCAAACAAGCCCCACATCACCTGCCCCGTCCCTGCCGCTTGTCACATTAATGAATCCGAAGTGCTTTTGGGAGACGGATTTAACATTTCATTACTTAACAAGAAGCGAAAATGAAATGAAAAAAATATCGCCCGTCGCCTTTAGCGTATTTTGGGAGAGCAGCCGAGTGTTTAAGGCAATTTGAAAAGGAGGCGAGGACGAGGACGAGCGCTGCGACGCTTTGCTGCACAGTAATTAAGAGCTGACTGACTGCTGACTTGCTGAGTTTGTGATAAGCGCTTTGTGGAGCAGAGAAGCTGCTATTAGCTCTGTTTACTGCTGCAAAAAAAACTTGTGCGGATGTAAATACAGACGTGTGTATCGCCTCCCGCGCTGCCTCGGCTCAGCGTACACTCGCTGATATTAGCCTGATTTACAGACTCCCAAATGGTCCAAACAGAATAGCTGGAAGGTGTGAAGTCACTGTCTTGAAGAGATTACACACTGTTGTGCTGTTTGAGGAAAATAATCAACACAGGTAGCATGATGGAAAGCTAAAGTTGATTCTTTTCCTGTAATTGCACATCACAATGAGGTGCTTCTTTATTCTTTTACCGTTCTTTTACATGAGGTATCACAGATTAGGAGCTGTTACAGATCATGAGGTATCACAGATTATAAAGTAACAGATTATGAAGAAACAGATTATGAGAAAACAGATTAGGAGGTATCACAGATGAGGAGGTATCACAGATTATGAGGTAACATATTTTGAGGTAACAGATTAGGAGGTATCACAGATGAGGAGGTAACATTTTGAGGTAACAGATTATGAAGTAACATAGATTATGAGGTATCACAGATGAGGAGGTATCACATATTATGAAGTAACACAGATTATGAGGTAACAGATTATGAAGTAACACAGATTGTGGTTTCTCAGATTTCCTTGTGTCCAGTGTACTGTGTATCCTGGATGTGTATCACCTTCTGACCAATCAGAATCCAGGTTTCAGCATAGCTGTGGTGTAATCTGGAGTATCCGGGTCTTCGAAGCAGTTTGGAGTCCATCAGCGAGTGCTGGACATCAGTGATTTGTTTGCACATAAACATAAACTCACAAATCACTCAGACTCACTGACAGACAGAAGGACAGACAGGACTTTTAGGCTGATGCCAGTTTGCCTCTTAGACTCAGGAGATTTATTGGGTCTGACTCGAAAGGCAGCGAGTGAAGAGAGGAGGAACAGCAGGAGTCCGGATCAATCCGCAGATTAGAGTGAGCCGTGAATATAGCTGTGCTAAAGAGAACCAATTCCTTAAATTACCTCCTTTCTGTTCAGGGTAATTACTGCGCTTGTACTGTATTCCTCCTCCTCCCCCTCCTCCTCCTCATCCTCCTCCTCCTCATCCTCCTCCTCCTCATCCTCCTCCTCCTCCTCCTCATCCTCCTCCTCCTCCTCCTCCTCATCACACTCTTCAAGTTAGTTGAACAAATTTTCTTCCAAAAATCTTTTCCATAGGAATGTTTTTCATGATTTTTTTCTCACGTGTGTTAATTTTTCAATTCCCATCCTAACACCTGCTTCCTCAGAGAGAGAGAGAGAGAGAGAGAAAGAGAGAGAGAGAGAATGCCCCACCCACTCTGACAGCTTGGCCATGTTGTCAGGATTTAAACAAGGTGACCGTTTTTTACTTTTTCAGGAAGGATTCAAAATCTAATTCCTTCTCATGATGTCACAACAACTGACCAATCACCAGTTTAAAAAACGTAGTCTTCTCCCTCTCTCCACTTCATCACCTTCTACTCTTACTTTCTTTCTTTCTTTCTTTCTTTCTTTCTTTCTTTCTTTCTTTCTTTCTTTCTTTCTTTCTTTCTGTCTTGTTTTTTCCTTTCTGTCTTGTTTTTTCCTTTCTGTCTTGTTTTTTCCTTTCTTTCATATTTTTTCCTTCCTTCCTTTCTTCCTTCACTTCCTTCAGTTTTCTTGGACCAGTATTTCTTTTAATCTTTTTTTTCTCCAAACAATTCTCCTAGACGACTCTTCCAATTTTCTTTCTCTCATATTCTCAACAATTTCCTTTTTTTTTGCTGTTTTCATTTCACCTTCCTTCCTCCTTTCTTATCTGATTTCTCTTCTCCCAGTCTTTTTTTCTCTATTTATTTTTATTTCATCTCCCTTTCCCTTTTTTTTCATCCCCTTACAAGAACAGCAGCGGGATATGAGTTTAGCGTCTTCAATATTCTCCGCCCGCTCCGAGCCTGACGATGTCGAACGGTGATCCCAGCTCCTTTTCTTCACTCGTGTCAGCTTCGATACGATTCATCGAAAACTCCATCGGAGATCTGATATGCTTCCGCATTCTCTATGCAACACGCTAAATTTGGTGTGTATCCTGCAGGACGGAGTGTACATTAGCTTCCACTCAGCTTCACGCTTAAAAGAACATTATTCTGTCTGTAGAAGAGCCTTCAAAGCGTCCGAGTCGTTCTTTGAACACGGTCAGCCGTGCAAGGACGTTTCATTCCCCTCTATAGACTGAAGGAAAACAATAGAAAGCACGGATTTGTTTATGCAGCTACATTCGGTATGAATATTTATAAGCAATTTTTGGGATATTCTGAACTATCCATCAATTCTGAGATTTTTTTTCTATTCATGTCGCAAAAAAAAGTAGAGATTAAAGAAGACAAGGATGTTTCTCATTACCATATAAATAACCAGGAAGGAATAAGTGAATGTATGATCAATATACTGGGTGTGATTGAGAGAGCGAGGTGGAATTGGACATGATTTTGATTACAGATCTTCTTTATTGGTTTTCCGGAGGGTGAAGTAAGAATTAAGCAGGGTTACTGACCCCGTGGGGAGGAAATAAAACCCCCAGGTTCCCAAGTGTGAGTCTTTGTGCCATCTCACGTCAGTTCTTTCAGGAAGATAGTCAGGTTCCGAGCTCCAGAACGGTCTTATTGATCCAGCTGGTGAAGCGTTTTATTAGAGCACGTATTCCCGGTGCTAGTGAAAGACCATTTCAGCGGGGGATCGGAGAATAGCTTCATCGGGATGATGTGCACCTTTATAGCACCCTATTATGATTATATTCTTAAAGAAAAAAACACTCTTCATTTCTATTGAAGTCCTAAAACCACTCTTTATTTAGTTCCTTGGAGGAAACTCTTGGAGTCTACCAATGGATGGTTCTTCTTCCAGAGCAAAGTCCTTTAGAAAGCTACAAAACAACCAAAACCTGCTAATGTACTGGGATGTGCTAGCTTGCTGATTAAGGTTAAGGCGTTGGATCTTACTGATTGGAAGGTTGTGGGTTCGAATCCCAGGTCCAGCAAATTTGAGCATATGTAGCTCATGTGGATGAGCATTGCCTATCTGGGGTTCAAACCCCAGGTTTCTTTCTTTCTTATTTTTTCCTTCCTTCTTTCCTTCCTTCCTTCCTTCCTTCCTTCCTTCCTTCCTTCCTTCCTTCCTTCCTTCCTTCCTTCCTTTCTTGCTTGCTTGCTTGCTTTCCTTCCTTCCTTTCCTTCCTCTTTCTTTCTTTCTTTCTTTCTTTCATTCAGAAAGAATAAAGTATCTATCTATCTATCTATCTATCTATCTATCTATCTATCTATCTATCTATCTATCTATCTATCTATCTATCTATCTATCTATCTATCTATCTATCTATCTATCTATCTATCTATCTATCTATCTAATGCAAATGCCAGAAATGGACTAGAACCTTCTGTAGCAAATAAAGGTTCCCTGTAGCACCTTTAAGCCTTCCTTGCTATATCTATTAATGAACTATATGAATAAATGGGTTTCCTTTTAGAAAAAGGTTCCAAGTAGAAAGTGGTCTGCTCTCTGTATCATCAGTCAGAGAGATACTGCTGATGCATTAGGTTCTTATAGACCAGTGGGGTTAAACTCTGACCATAAACTAAATAGAAAAAAAGATCTCGAGATATTTCTTCGTTTCGACTTAACGAGTTAAAGTATGATTTAAAAAGGTGTTTTATTTCATTATCTCACCTTACACTGTTATTTCAAGACATTGTTATTTTATCTCTTTAGCTGATCATTTCACTTTTATTTCAGTAAGTAAGCCATCTTTAGTAATGTTAGTCATTTTTTGGAAACTTTAATTTCTAACGATTGATTACTTACTTCTAATAATTTGCTGATGTAGCTTAAAATTAAAAAACGACATTACAACATTTTTTCTCGCAGTCCAGGCCTCCCTTTTTTTGTTTTATTCGGCTAAATAACATGAAAAATCCCCAGTGTTTGGATTTTGAAGCATGTAGTAATTGCTGTCTCTGAGGAGTGGGTTTATCAGCATGTTTACTCACCTTATCTTGAATGTTGGTGGGAAAACAATGGCAAGCAGCTCAATTTACGCATAATTTATCTTTTAATGTACATTATTTAATACATCACCACTTCCAAATTAGCAGCCGCTGCTCTCCTACATCACGTTAATTAATATCCAGCTTCTTCAGCATATCTGTAGAGCATCAGTATTCCTCGAGTGTTCTGCTTCTCCTAAGCACCATCACGTATGTGTGTGTGTGTGTGTAGCCAGTGCAGCTAGCTGTGCATGAAAATTCATGCGTGCTGTATCATTGTCTGGTTTATATGTGTACCCGTGAGCTCGGGGACTTTTGGCTGCAGAGATAGAATTCGTCATTGTTTACATTTATAAATCCATGAATAATATTTTCTGGGGAAGTGCATGTCCTCGCGTGTGGACGTTTTATTACTCATTCCTACCCTGTTGGTCACCTTGTAGGCAGATAGTTAGAGACTGGATGAATCTGGTGTGTCCTGAACCTTGTTATGACCGTCCGAGAGACACCTTTTCAACTAGAGATAAAGATTTATAGTTACTTTCATGTCACACCAACTGTACACTGATCTGTCTCTAACCTGAGAATTCACCAACCTCTGTTGCAAGCCAATAGCAAACAAAAGGGAGAGTGTTTTGCATTTCTGCGTCGATAAACCGGTCGTTCAATAATTAAAGTGGTGAGTAAAATGTGCTGGGCTTCAGCAATTAATATTTCCTTTCATTATGTATTGTGTAGGGTCGACTTAACACTTTTATTTTTTAAAATTTATCGATCTAATTTGCTTACTTGCCAAGGCATGAGTGTAGTGTACAGATTATGTATAGCTATACATTTAGCTACAGAACTTCAGCAGGGCTGCTACAACTGATACACTCATACCATACATATGGATGGGATGTGATCTCCATAAAAAACTTCCTCATCGTAGGATAGGTCATAACGGCTTACTGGTTTGCCTGGCATCTCCACAGTAAGTCATTTCAACTATATATAGCTGACGCAGTACACAGAGACATGAAAAAGCGTTTCTCCAGGACCCTGGCGCTACATAAAACAACTCAGAGCTGAGGACTAAAAGTAAGTTGTCCTAGCCACATAAAGTTCAACGTGTGCAACCTAGTGCAAACAGACGCTACAAAACACTTCAAGACAGATACACAAAATAGCACCGACCAGTAAACATTCTGTATATTATACAGTACATTGTACAAAAATAAGAGGATTGTAAACAAAGAGGGTTCCTGTAAACATATACACACTTCTGAAATAGCAGCAGTGTTGAAATGTGGTGCAAAACAGCACTTGAGTGAAGTGGAGAAGCTTAGAGGTAGAGGGTTTGATTCCATTTGCGTGGTTTTTTTTTTTTTGGAGTTTCCTCTGGGTTCTCTGGTTTCCTCTGCCAGTCCAGAGACAGGTAATTGGCAGCTCTAAATTATCTGTAGTGTGTGAATGGGATTGTGCATATTGTGTCCCCTGCATTGTGCCCCAAGTCCCTAAGGATAGACTCTAGGTTCTTGGCACCCCTGCATAGGACATATAAGTGATACAGAATATAGATGGATGGATGGATGGATAGATGGATGGTTGGATAACAGTACCATTAAGCTAAACTCTTCTTACAAATTCGCCATTTTTTAACCTACCAGTACAGAGAATCCAGAAAGCAGCACCAGAAGGTGGCCAGTATGTGTTTTCTTTTAAAGAGTTACTCAAATGTACAGTCTCGAACATTCTCAAAAAGTGTTCTTGCCAGTGTGGACACTCAGCAGGACTGTACTTCCTGCAGCATGTATTCTTATGACTTACAGTGCCATAAGCTAAAGCACCTCCAACCGAGTTTGGGCAATAGACTTTCATCCTCCCTCTGGTGCACTAAAACAGTATGGAAGTACATAAAGCAGAGAGATGACCTCTCGTAACATGAGGTGATGATGAAGTGGCCAGAACAGCAGGGGAGCAGAGAAAGGCTTCAGCAGGGCCACTGGTGCATTTCTCTCCCTCTCTCTCTCTGTCTCTCTCTCTCTGTCTCTCTCTCTCTCTCTCTCTTTCAGCCGAAACCGATTGTAATCCGTGTTCATCGCCTGTGAGGCAGATAAAAAGGGAGCTGATCGATACCCATTTCTTATCCTGCACCTTGATCTATGCTTTCTCAAAGAGCAAGAAGTCACACCTATCTGTTTACTGGTAACAAAGTACCTGTCCACAGTTTGAGCACTTTACTGCCCTCTCCATTAAATATTAAGAAGCACGAGTTTTTATGCACAATGTGTGATGGTGTATTAGAGAGCTTTGTTAAAGGTATGAAGTAACGCTATTACCTTTGACATGCGTTATACACTTAGCTAGCAATTAGATCATGTCATGATACTATCGGCATTTTAGCTGTTTTGTGGTTGTTTTGATGGCTACCTGTAGTTACCTGTTAGAAGGTTGGTCCAACTGCAGGATCATGCGCTCTTATTGCCGTGGCCTGGGTTCCTTTACTGGGCAGGGAGCTAATCCAGCCACTGAAGAGTTAACTCTCAGTGCCAGTCCCAAACCTGGATAAAATGGGAAGGTTGCATCAGGAAAGGCATCCGGCGTAAAACCTGTGCCAAATAGAAACATGCAGACCAAACAATCCTCTGTGGTGACCCGAACAGGGAGCACTGTTTTTTGATGTTTGAACTGAAGACAACGTCCATTTCCACAAACTTTAGAAGATAAAGAAACCTTCTGCATGGTTCACAATATTCTCAAACCTCCTTAGATGTTACAGGCTCCAAATCCAGTCTCAAATATGAATAATTCTGAACCTGTATATTTTAAATAATGCCTGTATTCCAGGAGCTGTATATCTGTATTTATGTTTGTCTGGGTTTCTGCATTGTTTGAGAATTGAGTGAGTTTTGGGTACATTTTAGTTCCATAAACTAAAAAGTTCCTTCTTCGAGTCAAAATAGATTCCAACTGAATGCAAGAGTGAGCGGAAGGTTGATACCAAAAACCATCAAGACCTTTTAGACATCAAACCATTACTTCACCTACTTTAGGTGGCTTCATTTGTGCATTCCACCAGTGATTAGGTGGTGGACGACATCTTCCTGATAAAGAGACTGGTATTATAAATTCCAGGTGTCCCACTAACCTCTCAAGTATCCCCTCAGTGACATGTGTGTGACATGTGGCATCTTTACTACCTGTTTTTAGTGTTTTAGTCAAATGCTTCACGGTCTGGTGGTTGACTTAAGCATGGTCCTGATGTTCAGAGTAAAAGCAGTGAAAGGAGATGGATTGTGTGATGAATAATGGATGGGAAGCTGAGGAAGATTTGTGCCATGAGGTAGCCAGAACTTAGAGGTATACTGTGCTAGTTTCTTTGGAGTAGTGAACAAAATGTTCAAAAAAATGTCCTTTAAGTGTCTTCTCTGGAGATAAATGCTCTTAGAGAAATGTCCCTGAACTAAAAAAAAGCAGAGATGATGAGCAGAGTTTAATGTGATGATCGTTAATACTTCATAATCATTAATATGCACTCAAGCGAAACCTGGTGCAGACTTGGTTATTAAAAAACCGTCCTGCACAATTTGCACCTTGACACGAACATGACGTTATGTTTTAACGGTGTCTTTGAATCAATGTGAGGATGATGAATATTTGAACTTTGTGTAAATGTTTCAAATATTGGAAATGAATTCAGATTTGCCTTGCAGAGCCCAGGACTGTCTTCGGCAGTCTGTAAAAGCCACTCGACTGCCTGCTGTTGTGCTCAGAGTTCCAGCTGGAAAAAGTGGAAAGAAAACTTTAATGGAATAACTGAAAGGCAAATGACCAGAGAGAGGAAGCGGCCATTCTGTCACAAATTCCATCATGCAAATAATAAGACATTTTCAGATAGGTTGTTACAGAAACTAAAAATTAAGGGGAATTTTTTTTTAAATAAAATTGTAATGTAGGCTATTTAATCACAATTTTATAATTTTTATTTTGAATTAATTTAATGTACTGTCCTGCATTAAAACATGCCCACAGTTTGAATGATAAGCTGACCCAACACTCATCTGCTACTCTTACAGATCTTCTTCATAACTTTATCCATAAAACATTTTATACTACAACTCAAATGAATATCTCAACTTTTCATAAAGATGCTGTCTCCACCAGAAAGGGTGGTGTGATATATTATAAAAAAAATAATCATCTAAATTCTTGTCTTCATGGTGATCTACTCTGTGATCACTTTACACCGTACAAGTTATGACACACCTTCTGCTCATTATTCCTTTTAACCTATTGAGTCTGCTCCTTGAGTTATGATCAAGCCAGGGTTCAGCTGGCTGCAGGTTTTCTTTATAGTCCACTGGGCAGGAAATGACATCAAACAGGTGCTCAGTATTCTGGAGGGGTGATGCAAGGCAGTGACTTGGCACATGGAGTGCTTTTATGAATATGCTTTGAAACACAGGACACTGTTACCTTTATGTCCGAGACAGCAAGCTGGCAGCAAATTCCTCTTCTCATTCTGTTCTCATTCCAGTTTACGTTGAAGCTCTGCAGTTTAAGATCGGAGTATCCGCAAAGGAAGAACAAATGAATCTTGCCTCCCTTTCTCATATTAGTAAGGTTTCAGCTGATATATTTATCTTGAATCCCGCTTGAAAGGCGGTTGTTGAAAATGTAAAGCATCTTCTCTTTGTTCAGTCTGTCAGTCTTGCAATTTACCTGTACCTCATTTTTGCAAGTTTAAAACATTTCTATACATTATATCTTTATATTTTTAAGAAATATTTTCCAGCATCCTTTTATTTACAGCTAACATATACCCTAATCAAGCACTTTATAAGGAACAGTGTAATAATGCTGAATAGAGCCTCCCTTTGCTCACAAAACTCTGAAAAAATCTTCAATGCATGGATTTCACAAGATGTTGGAAGCATTTCTTTGAAATCCTGATCCATGATTGCATCACAACTCACAACCATAGTTTTTTCAAGCGCACTTTCATGCTGAGAATCTCCCCATGGAGCTTCCAAGAGGTCTTCTAGCAGATTTAGATCTGGTGACTGGGAAGAACTCTGAACTCACGGTCATGTTCATGAAAGGAGACTGAGATGATGTTTACTGTGTGGCGTAGGTCATTGTAATGCTGGAGATAGGTATTAGAAGATGGTAAATTGCGGCCATGAAGGGACACATGTGGTCAGCAACAATACGTAAATAGACTGTGGAATTCAGACAAGATCAACTGATTGATTGGGGGGGGGTGGTAACTCAATTGTGAAGGTGTTGGACTGAAGGTGTTGATTGGAAGGTTATGAGTTTGAATCCCAGGTCCACCAAGCTGCCACCGCTGGGCCCATGAGCAAGGCCCTTAACCCTCAATTGCTCAGTTGTACAAAATGAGATACATTGTAAGTCGCTCTGGATAACGACATCTACCAAATGCCAGTAAATGTAAATTATTGGTTGCTTGATCAGGTGATTGATTGGTTCATTGGTTAATTGATTGGTTGGTTGGCATTAACGGGCTCAAAGTGCACCAAGAAAACATTCTTGGACTTTTGACACAAAGTAGGTAAGGTTCATGGATTCATGCTGGTGGCAACAAATACTGACCCTACCATCAGTGTGCCTCAGACCAGTCCACATTTTCTCTTCTTCAACTGTCCAGCTGAAATGCTAATCATTATTAACTGATAGAAGCCAGTCATCGCAAACATTTTCAAACATTCGGAGCGTGAGATAAACAGTGGAAATGTCACTAAGGAAACATTTCACATGTGCAAGACAATTATATTCAGCAAATTTAAATATCAGAATGAAATGACGACAGCTGATAAATGCTCTTCACTTTGTTCACTCTGTTTATCACTTGTAACTTTGACAAAATGTCACTAAACAACAAAACATGACCTCTTAAAAACGAAATGACCCGACTCATTAAATCTTTAAAACTCAGAGGAACTGTGAAAAATAAAAAATAAACAAATTTGCGTCCTTCAAACCCAACTGCATGACGGCGAACTCCTGCACTTCTGTGATTCATTAGAATATATTTACTTCCTGTGCTTTTCTTTTTCTGTCTGAGTAATTAAAGAGCTGAGAGTGACCCTGCAACCCTACCCCCTCAGCACGGCTCTGTGAGTGCTGTGTGTTTAGTATGCGCAGCCTGTGACTCTCTTTAACCATGGGCTAGGATGCGGAGGGAACTGAGTGTGACCTTCACAGTGAAGCCAGTGGATTACTGCTGAATAAATGAGCGTGTTGACTCATCTGTGCCAGAGTTCGCTCTTCAAGACTATCTTCAAATCGCCGTTACTGAATTCAGTAAAGGAATGGTTTGAGTTATTTTTGAAAATAATGTTTGCACACTGAATAAATGTGTTAAAAAATGTGTAAATTCATTACACTGGTGTCGTCTGTAAAATTACAAAATTACACTTGCCTCTTGATCTTGATCTTAAGTAAGGGTTTGCTGGGATAATTAATGTTCTGGCTTCATACAATGGACCATATTTCCTGATAGGAAAACCTTCAGTTTATAGGGTTTTACATGGAGCCTCTGGGTTTTTTGAGCACTTTAGTGAGCTAAGTGGAACTTCAGCCCTACTCTATGCCTCTACCAGGAGGTTAACCATAAACCATGGTCAATATCCATGCACTCTTGGGTTAAAGGGATTCTCAAGAGTTGTCTTCAAGGAGTTGTCCTGGTTCTTTAAGGGAATAGTTCTAGCTGGAGTTTATAGTTATAGTTCAAAATGGAAACCCTAGTATTCTAAATAGAACCCTTCTAGAGGAACTTCTAAGGCTGGAACGATTTCACACTTGGCCTGAGTGCTTGAGTCTGCATCAGGAACCGATTCTGGCTTGTAATTGCATGTTTGCTTTAATGTATCCTGTGGCTTGCTTGAGCTGTTGTGTAAAATGGTAGGGGCTAGGTTCATCTCTTTGCTGTTTTTTTTAAATTAGTTTCTTTGTGTTAGAACCACTCAGGTGGTGATGATCACCTCTTTTAGGTTCAGGGCATTTCACCATGCAGGAGTCCCTGCCAACAATGCGCCGGTTGTGTTCAGAATCAAGACCATTTTAAAATTATGTTTTCGGTGCAAATCCTCACACCACAAAGGTGAGCTAAAGGTGAGATGTTTCATCTCATCTGCTGGCCATAATAACCTATTTCCTGCCATCACTAAACCTAAAGGAGGAAGTAACACTCCATGTCAGACCATCAAGTTCCTCGACATTCACTGCCAGGAGCTGAGAGCTTCTACAGCTGATGTGGACTGCAGCATGGTGGACCACCATCATGAAGAGCACCAAGGATCAAGTGTCTGGACCATGTGAAATAGCAATCATGTACCAAAAAGCTTCTCCAGAGTTCCTCGAGTGGTTTTGTTTTAGAGCCTCTGTGAAATCTGAAATCTAAACACGGATTATATCTTAATATACTCAGAATCAAAATTGAGAATTAATAATACTATAGGACTTTCACACACACACACACAGGGGACAGAGAAAGGACAAACTCAACGAATTAACGTCGTCCAGGAGAACACATTCTTAATAGAACTGAGGGCTTCTTCGAGATTACAAATTCCCCAGGCCTGTCAACAACGCACCTGCTTGCACCGAGACGTTAATTTGTTTTGACATGCTTTATAATTTAATTCCACCACAGAATTAACTTCCTATCCGAAAAGCTATTAGCCGGGGAAATGTTGGCCTGACTCTGGCGAGCTCACTCCCGGGTGAGCGGCTTTTCTCTCAGCATGTCTGAATGAGCTTCGCTGGGCTTTCTGAAGACTCAGACACAGGGCTGTTCTTTGAAAATCCTCACACAGTCTTTGAGGAATGGAATAGAATTGTCTTCACAGTTCAATTTCTTTTCACCTGTGTGCTTTGTCCTGTGTAGGATTTGATGAGACACTAGCCTGTAGATGATTATAGAGGAATGATGGATGGCTTTTGCCGACTAATTATCTAATATATTATAGGCGTACATCATGTTTACATAGTCATCTCCAATTAGTTACTTAGATTCTGATTATATAGATTGCAGGAGTCATTATATATGTCTAGCTTTGGACTAATCGTGTCTATGTTTAAAGAGCAAACAATCACACAGGCTAGCTAGCTAACAGAAGAATTGATAATCCTGAAATCTCCCATATCTCTCATATCAAACTTTGATAGACAGATAGAGCTGCCTCACCTGCAGTTAGATTTAAATAGTGCTACAAATGATAGGAGGACAAGTTGGGGAGGGGTAGGACATTTTGAAGCAACGTGCAGTAACAATAATAATAGTTAGAGGCAGGTTAGTCCATTTATCCACCCACCCATCTACTTGTTCTTCCCTCCATCCGATCATTTATTCATCCATCCGTCCGTCCATTCATCCATCGGTCCATCCATCCATTCATCCTTTCATCCATCCATTTGTCCGTCCGTCTGTTCATCCATCTATCCACCCATCCATCTTTATGTCCATCTATCTCTCCATCCGTCCATCCATCCATCCATCCATCCATCAATAAATTATGAATGTATAAATGAAAGTATTTTCTTCATTGAACTGCTTCTCAAAACTGCTGCAAAACTCTTTTCAGTAAATAGTTTGAAGATGGACAGATGATATGTGAGTGGTTTCTTTAATAAAGCCATAAATGTAATGACAATTCAAATGTCTCCTTATCAAAATCTCAGAAATGGAATAAAAATCCAATTGTTATGAGTTTTAGATTAAAAAACAAAATCCGAATTTGTGGTATTGTCAGCTGTGTGTGTGAAAGAGTGTAAATTAATTCAAGCATAGTATTTAATTGACATTTAGCTCTGTATGAATTTAATCAGGTTTCTTAATCAGCAGACAGAACCCTAGAGGAACCGTGGCTTTATGAGCTGATGGTTGATGTTCGGTCTGGAGTGGTCTAACGATGTTTAACGTCACTCAGCGTGGACTGAGTTATTTTCCTTTCGCCTGCACTGCAGGTTTCTTTATTAGTTTTGTTTCTTTCTGTGTTGTTTAGTTGAACTTTAGTGAACTCTAGGTAAAGTAAGAGATCGCTCACTCAGGAGCATCACCCCACAGTTACTGAAGATCAGGACAATATCTTTGCAAAGCTCTTGTTGTTAAATATTTTGAGCTGAAATTTCACTGCTGATTGTATGGATTGTGTCAGTAGCGTGGACCATGGGGGTCATATGGTGATAATTTAAGTCACAATACACTCTTCTGAGATATCACAGACAGTTACTGTACATGCGCTAACTGCTATCATGAGAACAGATGTTACAATTTTACTATTCTGAGATGGTAAGTGTTTTTCTGAACAGGACTTTAAATAATTATTTTGCTACATTTTGGTATTTTTTCCTTGTTACCTGTTTTGATGGCAGTTGGTAAGTACTCTAATATGCTTACTGCATATGATACAGATTTAAAAGCTATTTTTAGAATTGACAAGATGTGTAAATAGTTTACATATTTTCCTGTTTGGAAACCCTGTTTTTGGAACTTTAATATTAAGATAGATGGATGGATGGATAGATAGATAGATAGATAGATAGATAGATAGATAGATAGATAGATAGATAGATAGATAGATAGATAGATAGATAGATAGATAGATAGATAGACATGTGGATGGAAATATGGGCAGACAGATGGATGGATAGATTGAAGGATGGATGGATGGATGGGTTGGCAGATAGATGGTTGGAGGGATGGATGGATGAATAAATAAGTAAACATATGGATGGACATATGGATGGATGGATGGATTGAAGAATGGATGGATGGATGGATGGGTTGGCAGACAGATGGTTGGATGGATGGATAGATAGGCAGACAGATGAATGAATGGATGGATGGGTGGGTTGGCAGACAGATGGTTGGATGGATGGATAGATAGGCAGACAGATGAATGAATGGATGGATGGGTGGGTTGGCAGACAGATGGTTGGATGGATGGATAGATAGGCAGACAGATGAATGGATGGATGGGTGGGTTGGCAGACAGATGATTGGATGGATGGATAGATAGGCAGACAGATGAATGGATGGATGGGTGGGTGGGTTGGCAGACAGACGGTTGGATGGGTGGGTGGGTGAGTGGATGTATGGAAGGATGGATGGATGGCTGAATGGATGGGGTTATCATCACAGGTATTTAAAAGGCTGTAGATAATAAGCTTGGATGTTGATTATTACATTACATTCACATTGATTATAGAGTTTTCAGACCAGGGATCTCAGAGTTTCTCAGAGCAGAGCAGCTGTTTGATCTATCAGCTGATATTGGACTGAAACTTTTGGATCTGTTAATCTAACATTCCCTGTACCAGAGCTTCTCAAACTATTTCATTTTCCTGTGAAATACAGACTCCCTCAGTACAGATCTGCTTTCTGAACATACTGCAGTCGTTCAGATCTTAGCCTAATTAAATGTTCCCTATTTATTGAAGCCAATGAGGTTTTTTAATTCCTGAACTTCCTGGAATTTAAAAGCCTATTTATTTGGAGTTGTTTAGGTTTGTCCTGTCAGATGGTTAATATCCATCAAACATAAATGTAATAAATATAACCATATATCCTCAGAGTCTCCGCCCACCGCTCTGAGAACGCTGCATCATTTTCATCCTGTTTTCCAGTTAAGATGAGTATTAGACATCCGCTCATTATGCACCGTGCTCCCCGGCTAGGAAACTACAGCTGTTTACAGATTTAATTCACACTGTAAAACAGCGAGAAAATCCAAACATGTGATTGTTTTCTCAAGGCATCTTCAAAGCCCAGATGGAGAAGGTCTTACATACTGATCAAAATCTCCTCAGCTACATCCATCTGGTCTACATTCTCCTGCTGCCTGGAGTCATTAGCAAGCTGAAGAGATCGTAGAAGATGTTAAACATTCTTCTTTCCTTTCGGAGCTTTTCGGTTTGACTGATCTATTGGTTTTAATAAAACCACAAATCCTGCTCCATCTGTCCGTTTAGACTCAGTGTCCAACTGGATGATTTTCCTATAGCAGAATATCCAGGAGTGTTTTATTCTTTTATTCATTGTTTATTGTTGTATTTAATCCTATGAAACAAATGAGTTCCTGTTCTCACTTACGTTATAGCAGCTATAAACGGCCATTCTCTCACCAGCCTCACTTTTCTATTTATTTTTAAAGTTAATAAGATGAAAATTGCAGCAGAGAAGGTGAAGACTCCTTCCATCAACATCCAAACATATTTGTTATCTGTTTACGTAAAGCATCAGACAAACAAATTGGTGTTACTATAGAAACGATAACATAATTAAGACGCATGAAGTTTCCAGTGCTACTTTGTGAGCTGGTTTGTGTGTTTGCTCTGGTTCTTGTCACATTGATCTGAAGAGCATGGCGACTCAGCAAGACATCTGCAGTGAGAAGTTAGCCATCTCACATTCTCCCACTACCCAGCTGTCTAATCAGTGCAGCGTAGCCGCTATCTCCAGCTTCTCACTCCAGCATTGAAGATTCCCTCACGATGGGCTCACGGAAAAGAACCCACGGCTTTCCTGGCCCGAGTCTTCTGCAGCCTGGCGGCTTACGATAAGCATTTGGAATATGGCGTCTCTCCCTGTAACTGCGAATGAGCCTTCTCACACCTTCTCACATCACATCCAGAGAATTTCAAATAGCTCCAGCCTCTGGTCGTGGTGGAGAGAGCAGCGAGTGTGTTTTTGAAGGGCAGGGAACATGCTGAACTTGTCAAAGTGCAATCTTACATACTTCACTGCAGAGTCATTACACTCCAAACCTGGAATCAACTCCTCCTCTGTTTGCTTCCTTTCTTTTCCTTTTTTTAAGTCTCATTTTTGTATGATTTAAAATGCTCAAATTATCCTTTCAGACTCTTCATGCTTGCTTATTCTGAGCTGAGAAAGTCAACAATGAAGCAGAACAATGGCTCGCAATCACTGCAGCATCCCTCACTGCACAAATCATTCACACAGTCTGTACTGCAGTTAGCCAGAGAGCGATCTTTAAACATTTGAAGCATTTTAAGAGGCAGCTGACGATTCATAGAAGCCGAAATCCACTGACCATAACCGCCTAGAACATGAAGGATATACCCTCATGAACGGAATTGACAGATCAAACGTATGTCCAGTGAAATGCTTCTGACAAACTCAGTGTGTGTGTGTGTGTGTGAGGAACTCAGAAAAGACAGGAGTGTGTGAAGGACCTGCTCCTGCTCCAAAACAACAGCTACGCTGTTCCCTAACTTACAATGCTATATAGTGCTCTATGAACACATGGCCTGATTGGTTGGATTATATGACTAGTTTATTGGTGCTGTGACACTTCCCCAGAAGATCCACTTAATTGAGCTAGCTAGCTAGTCGAGTGTGTACTACTAGCTAGTAGCTAACTGATTACTGCTTATCTTGGTCTGGAGTATACAGTTCATAGACAGTGCAGTCTGAATATTTCACTCTCCTCCATATGATACACAGTGGCTGTGATACTGGTCCCAACTCGTTTATTCTGACTGGTCACACTGGGAGCCAGGGAGACACATCCCACAGTCACGAGGAGATTTCCTGATATTTTCTATCTGATAAGACTTGATTTGTGTTGAAGTGCAGCTTTATAATCTGTTTGTAATGTAATGTGAAATTCACACAGTATTTCAGCTCATGTGTCTTTTGGCTTGTGGAGGCTGGTAGAGAGACAGACAGACAGACAGACAGACAGACAGACAGACAGACAGACAGACAGACAGACAGACAGATAGATAGATAGATAGATAGATAGATAGATAGATAGATAGATAGATAGATAGATAGATAGAATAAGGAAATCTTTGTCTCAAATTTGCATATGTCTATGAACACACATGTCTGAGACGGACCGGTGTGTATTCTTCATGCAGCGTTCCTGAGAGAGACTCTCGGGATCTAAATGTACAGTATTCTTTCCAGCACTAATACAGGTTTTTTTTTTTTTTAATTAATTCTTTATGGTCATTTTTTAGTGGTAAGGCAGATTTGTTCTTTTAATTGTTTATTTAAAGAATTTTGCTTATTGTCAATAATCCTGGAGTTTTGCATTCGGTTGCTGGTGTTTTTTATGTTAATTATCAAACTTTAACAAACATCTGTCTCTTGTTGTTTCTGAAAGGTTCTTGGTTTTCTCCTCTGTAGTGTTGAGAGGCGTTCAGTCAGAGAGAGAGACATTTAAATCATAAACATAAACAAAAATATAATAAATGATTTATTTAATTAATAACAGAGGTATGACATTGTTTTGCATACGTCTGGCATTTAATTATTTTTTAAATTATTATTAAATATTACATTTAAATTAAATGAATTATTACAAAATTTTAATGCATACATCAAAGGTTAAACACGTATTATTTCTCCTTTTGGGGTGCAAATACTTTTGCCTCGAAAATTTTGATAGATAGATAGATAGATAGATAGATAGATAGATAGATAGATAGATAGATAGATAGACTTTATTGATAGTCTAGTCAATTCCAGCACCTTAGTCAGTTACAGTTATCTATCTATCTATCTATCTATCTATCTATCTATCTATCTATCTATCTATCTATCTATCTATCTATCTATCTATCTATCTGTTTGTTTGTTTGTTTTATTTGTTTGTTTATTCTGGATCTGTGTAAACATTTGCTCCACAGTGTAAGATCTCGCTCTCTTTGCACGTGCTGATCCGTGATTCATCTCACCGGAGTTGCGCGTGAGTGCGCGCGAGGCTTCAGCAGGCTTCTCAACGCGTTTTTTTTTTTTTTTACGTATCTCGCGCTCATCATTCTATTCTGCAGCGCGAGATCTGCTCTACTCTGCTCTCTCTCTCTCTCTCTCTCTCTCTCTCTCGCACGCTCGCTCGCTCGCGCGCTCTGTATCTGTGTCTGTGCACGCGGGACTCCGGTATCCTCAGTTCACGCGCCGCTTCTTGTTCCTGTGTGTTTTTTGCTCTCGGAGGCTCTGACACGGTTAACACACCGCCGCGAACGGAAAGTTGCGCACGCACGCCTGAAGGCATGGACATGTTTTAGCCGTGTAGTGTCTTGGCTCACTTGGGGACATCAGTCGCGCGCAGGACTGCGGGTAAGTGTGCGTTACGTACGTGCACACACACACACACACACACACATGCACACACCGCTTATCTGAACTGTGACGCCGGGATTAAAAAGTAAGTTGATGGTAAATGCTGATGCTTCCCGTTCTCGCGGAAATATAACTTGTCACGCGCTGAGAACTTTTGATCGCGTTTGATCTGAGCACGCGAAGTAAAGCTGAGGAAAGAACATCATTAGCGCGCGCACGACGTGTGCTCCTTAGCGGTCAGTTAAACCATTTCTCTCATACACACCTTCACTGTTTGCTGAAGCTGAGGCTGGAATGAGCGCAGAAAGACACACTGCAGTCACGCTCCTCATCCACTTCCACAACCACTTCCACATCCTCATCCGCTTCCACTTCCAAATCCATCTCCACTTCCACATCCTCATCCACTTCCAAATCCAGCTCCACATCCTCATCCACTTCCACATCCTCATCCAGCTCCACATCCTCATCCACATCCTCATCCACTTCCACCTCCAGCTCCACATCCACCACCACTTCTACATCCACATACACATCTACATACACTTCCACATCAACATCCAGTTCCACATCTACATCCAATTCCACCACCACTTCCACATCCACTTCCACATCCTCATCCACTTCTACATCCATTTCCACATCTTCATCCACTTCTACATCCACTTTCACATCCACCTCCACCACCACTTCTACATCCACATCCACTTCCACATCTACATACATTTCCACATCAACATCCAGTTCCACCCCCACTTCCACCACTTCTTCCACATCTACATCCACTTCCACTTCCACTTCCACTTCCACTTTCACTTCTACATCCACCTCCACATCCACACACTGCTCCTAGATTTATTTACCTTTGTGTTAAAGTTAAATGTTGTAGTAATGTTGCAGGAAGGTTTCTAAACAAACCTCAGACTCAAACCAGACATTAAAAGTTTTTATATAAATGATCTATTAATTTTTATTTCACTTAAGATATTTAACTTAACTGAGATATAAAAAAGGTTTGGGGTTAAAAATAATGATAAAAACTAAATTTTTGTACATTTTTTTATATTTAATCATTTAATTGTTTTATATTTATAATTTCTTTATTAAATAATAAAGAAAATAATAAATAAATTTATAATTTTTTTTATTAATTTCTTTATTTCTTTATTCTTTATTAAAGCTGCATGCTCAGTGTAAATCCTCACTCCATTTAGCTCTTATCCGGTCGTGTTACACACTCAGTCGTCACTCCTTCTGCTCTTCAGCGTGTTGCAGGTCAGATACGTGACTCTTCACGCTGTGCTTTTTCCTGTTAGCGTACACGTGATCTGTGGCGCGGTCCCATCCTCTGCTGCTGAAACAGCTCTGTGTTCATTACACACGCCGTAAACGTCTTAAAGGTCTTAAACGTCTTCCTTCTAAAAAAGGAGATAGATCTATAATAGCTCTGTGAATGAATCAGTGCTGGAACATGCAGAGGGTTGTTTATAATCCTCTGATTAACGCGTGACTCCGGTGCACTGTGGCTTAATGTGCACCGAGCCGGGTTAGCCCTCGGATAAATCATGCTCTTACGTGAGGAAAAAATGGCTGAAGATTAATTTGAGTCAAGGATATTTATCTGACATCACATTATCCGCCTTTCTGAAGAAAACAACGCATGTTTTTTACACTTACCATAAGCTAAATCTCCAGCTGATCCTCATTATCTGCACTCACACATCCTACACATGGACATACACGTATATCACTTTGGGTTGTTCTTTAGAGAGAAATTTATTTATTTTATTAATTAATTAATTAATTAATCTATTTATTTATGTATTTATTTATTAATTTATTTATTTATTTAATCATTTTCAATGTTCCTTATAGTCACTTTAATTACAAAAAGGGTTACAGAAGATGCTTTTGGAGGGTCACATCACAAAAAAAATCTGATGTGGCATTACTCTAAAAAATGTTCTGGGGCTTTTATTTTGAATATTGTTCGAGTGTAAGTCAAAGGACAACTTTTATTTAATATATAAATCCATGTATTATTTTTCTAAATGAGTCTTTATTTATTTTATTTTATTTTATTTTATTTTATTTTATTTTATTTTATTTTATTTTATTGTGCTGTTAAAATGAGCCAAAGGACAGAGCTGTATAACTGTAATGCACAAAATTCTTTATTTATATATTTATTAAATTATTTACTTTTCAATGTATCAGTGTTCTCCATCCTCTGGTGTGATTAATACGTTCACTTGATAAACGTTTGTTTACCTTTTTTTATTTTTCAAAAGTTTTACAAGTAACTTCAGCCAATATTTTTAAAAAAATTTTCTGTAATTTGTTTCATTATCTTCAGTGAATAATATCCAAATAGGAAAAGAAACTTTTCACTCTGATTCAAAAAGAACAAAGCAAGAACATAAATCCTCTGGATCGGTTGCAGGACACATTCTTTAGAATGAGTTACATCCAGAGCTCTGATATTATTCTAAGAAAACAAAAAATCAAGTTATGGTCAGTGGTCAGTGTTTCCTTTGTATACAATGAGTGAAGGAATGTTATGTGTTAAGCTTTGTTGTGTTTTATCCAATTCCGGGCATTTATGCAAATGAT
This sequence comes from Hemibagrus wyckioides, assembly GCF_019097595.1. Lineage (NCBI taxonomy): Eukaryota > Metazoa > Chordata > Actinopteri > Siluriformes > Bagridae > Hemibagrus > Hemibagrus wyckioides. Next base: position 2,757,981 of record NC_080726.1, read on the forward strand.
TCTGCTGATCAGAGCAGAGACTAGCTACAGCGATACAGATACAAGCTCAGAAAAATGTCGATTTTTTGTCATCACTTTTATTCATCTTCTTGTGACAGACGACATGACTGACTGAGAATTTTAGTTTTGCTCTCATGTTTGTTTTTTGTGTGTTACAGGTTAAAAGCGATAAGATGAAGTGCCATTATAAAACGTCATGTATTGCTTTACATTTTCTTGTACAAAGATTCATAATTGGTTACATATTTAAAGCTAGGCGCACTTATCACCATTCGGTCATTTTTGTCCTTTATTCTGAAGCATGTAAGCGTGGATTATCTGTTGCTGGACCTTGGCTAAATGTAGTGGCGTTTGTCTGATCTTGCTCATGACTCAGACTCTGCCGTTAACATGCTCCTCAAGCGATCACACTGTGACAGAGGAAACGCACAGCTGTTCACACCTGGCCTTGTAAATGTGTCTCTAGTGACCTCTTCACATTTTGGGGTCAGATTTCATGCACCGTTTTCGTCCGAGGAAGAGCGCCCACGTTTCTTACGGCAGCTAAATTTACTTTCAGGCAGAAGCGAATAAATAAGCGGGAAATGTAATAAGATGATAAAAGAAGGTACAGAAAGCAGACGTTTTCCTTTTCGCTGTTGTATCTGGTATATATCCGTATGTATCCATTATCCTAGCGATGGACAGCGTGACTCGATTCTGTATTCTGATGCAGTCAGTGACTTGGTCTTTCACCTCCACTTAGCTCTGGCCGTTTACCGTCAGATCCGAAGTTAACGCCAGATGTGAAAGCAGATGCTCGGGTCTCGTTTTATCTCGTTCTCGTATCTCATTAATCATAAACACACGTCCTCGCTGTAAGCCGACTGTGCATCTGAATCGCTCTGTTACTACTGAAATTGAGTGCTCTCTTTGGAACATTCATGCTAGCAGTGAAAGCGTGAAGCTCTGGCGCGCGACCGCTTTTAAATCCTGTGACTTGTAGTTCCTCATGGATTTCGATTAAAATGTGAATTTCAGGATATTAAAGAGCAGGTGGAGCAGTGACGTGTAAAATACACTATTTCTGGAATTCAGGCACTCTGCATGCTTGTTCCATCAGTCCCCTGTGTGTGTGTGTGTGTGTGTGTGTGTGATGGGTTCCTCCATGCTATGTGACTCATCTCACAGGATTTTTCGCTGTCTTACCAATTTTCTGGAGTGCATGGCCTCAGTAGATGGCTTTGGACCTGAGCCAGCTGCACACGATTTCAATCTATCCTTCATAACCCGTAACCCTGGCAGCCTCAGAGCTGGAGCTGTGAACGTGAAGCCCCTCTGTATCACCAGCTTGAATTTATTCTATCATCTTCCAGGTACTTTTTGCATCTTGACTCAAGACTCCACCCTGAAACACATCAAGTGCTCAGGGATTTTCACACTCATTTTTTGAGGAAGTTGGAAGCTGATGTGAGGTTAAAGGACTAAAGCGCCGCTGCATCGTTCTCTTCAGGCAGAGTTGAAGCAAGGGCTAAACACATTGTCGGTAACGTAGAAGACACTGAGACATCCTGGATCCTCTTGATTGGAAGTTCATGTGTTCATTAACCAGACGGAGTCAAGCTTTTCCTTTAAAGCTGTGTGAGAATTTTATCCACACTGATCCACTCTCTATATTTAGTTAGAATACTCTTCAGAGAGACGCTTATTATTTTCTCCAAATGTCCAGCTGTCTCATCCTGTTTATTCCTCCATCTTCATGTCTGCGTCCTCCGCGTCTGTGATGGCATAAACGCAATGCATGCAGTCACAATGAGAGCGCCCATCCATTTATAATACAAAAGATTCGAATTTTATGAGAAAGGTAACGTCTGTGAAAAAAAAACCCTAAAAGTTATACCTACTTCCTGTTTGCCGCTGTGTCACTCATTCAGCAGAACCAGCAGATGTGTGAAAAGTTCCAGAGCTTCCTGGCTTCAGCCGAATTGACCCCCATCCAGTGGGGGAATACGCTCCTCTGGGTCCGCTTGATTGAATCGTCTGCCTGCGGGCGTCTGAGTGTGTGTGTGTGTGTTGGGAATGGCTTTGACCGGGTTACCTTGACCTCTGCACTGTGAGGAGCGTAACCTCGCTGACGGCTGACATAAGGCTCGGCTTTTATAGCCTGCTATGATAGCTTTATTTAATCAAAATCATATTATCCAGCTCTAAAACTAATACTCGTGAAATATAGTGAATTAATGGTACAGGCGGCCGACAGATCAAAGGAGAAATGCTGTGAGGGCATTTAGGTCTGTTCTGCTCACACAAAAGCCCTATTCGGATCGGATCGGTTCTAAATACTTAAAAAAAAATCAGCCGGATGTCTGGAACATGTTTTGTCTCTTTGGTAATAAAACTCTCGCATGCTAACAGAAATAAATGAGAGAGAGTTTCTAGCGGGTTGTAGTACACACCACACGGTCACATGACCCTGGAGTAGAGACAAGGCACTGGAGTTTGTTTCCGTTTGGGGCAAAACAAAGTTCTGTAAATAATTAGAAAACACAGTAAAACTAATAATAATCACAAAATTTAAAAAGAAGCATCAATTTTTTGTTTTGAGATTTTGTTTTGTGATACAAGGCTAAATACAGCAAGTAGTACAATACAGACATCTTGTCTGTTTAATGTGTTTCAATGTGTTTGCATTGACCAGAGATGATGAGTCTGGTGAAACACTCACTAATCAGACTAATTTCAGAATAACGCTAACTGGTTATCTCTTAAACCACTGAAATGTAGCATAAGATGATTAGTGAATAGTTTTGAACATAAGGTCACAGTTTTTGGGATTTTTTTAAGCTCAGGAAAACTGATGAATATTTTAGTCTGATTGACAGAAATGGATGGATGGATGGATGGATGGATGGATGGATGGGTGGATGGATGGGTAGACTGGATAGATGGGTGGATGGATGGATGGATAGATAGTTGCAAGGATAGATGGATGGATGGATAGATATATTGGCTGGATAGATAGATAGATTGGAGGGAATCTATGGATGGCTGGATTGGAGGGTATGTATAGATAGACAAATTGAATAGATGGATGGATGGATTGATAGATGGATGGATGGATGGATGGATGGATGGATGGATGGATGGATGGATGAATGAATGAATGAATGGATGGATAGATTGGATGGATGGATTCATCCATCCTGCTCCATCCTGATTGGAGTGGTGATTGAGTCAGTGTGATGTTTTTGCTCTAACATGGCATCTAGTGACTGTCACTGTTAATCCTGTAGTTGTATATAAAGTACACAACACCTGCATCACCGCTGCTTCTTACTAAGTTAAACCATGTCCTGGCCTTTAGCAAGCCCTTGAAGCCCGTCATCTCAGCTTGTGTGTTGCCCGGAAGCACACTCGGGGGAAAATGGCCGTCTGTGGACAAACTCACAGCTGGCAAACATTTAACCATTTGGAAAAATTCATGTCTTGTGCCTTTTTTGTGTTGCTACTGCAGTGCAGTGTTGCATTATTTAAAAGGTTTTAAGGTCATACGACAGCTTGAGGCTCAGCAGGACGCCACAGGAATAATTGGAGTGTTTTTCATCCTCACTTCTTCTTAAACATGCTTTTTAAGTCAGGACTTTCCTCTGCTTCCTGTGGACCATATGATCGGCCGACTCGTCGGTCCCCAGAGACGGAGGTCTCCCTTTCAATCACTTCCTTTTCTTTCCTGGAAGGCTCAGATATAAAGAAACTCACCCCTGTGTCTGCGATCATCAAAGAACAGCGCTGAAATCATTAATCACGCCGGAGAAAAAATGCCATACGAAGCCGCAGCGTATATATAAAAATCCAGCTCGAGCTTTTGTGCAGAAGCAGCAGCTAAACATTTGTTTGTCTGGATTAATAAATGATGCCGGGATAAAAGTGTAACGTGTACACAATGCTGCGGTGAATGACAGTTTTATCAGCGGCGACGGAGCCGTGTGTGACAGGAGGACTGTGTAAACTGATAAGCCATCCATTAAAATTAAACAACGCTAGTCACAGTCACTTCAAGGTCAGAACTGGATAAGCTAACATCCATAATGGAGGAGCTGTATTACCATATCCCACGTTGCTCTTTTGATATTAAATATTGTAAGGACCTGCACTATTCAGGAATCTAAATGATGCACGTTCGCATTAGCTCGAGGTTTAAACGCAGCCTGGTGCAGTTACTCAGACCATGTTTACTCTACAGCTAGATGAATATTTTTGAGAGCGTAGTTTTTACTGATGTGTTTTTTAATGATTTTGAAAATATTTCTGTTTGATGCATAAACAATCCCCAGTGACAGTACACCAAAAACCCTAATGTTAATTACCTCAGGAATGAAATTAAGATTAAGATGCTGAAAAAACAGCCACATGGTTACAAATCAGTGGGGGGTTGACTTGCACCCTGGGGCTGGTGGTTTGATTTTTGCGTGTTCTTCCTGTGCTTTCGGGGTTTCCTCTGGGTTCTCCGGTTTCCTCCCCAGTCCAAAGACATGTGTTGTAGCCTTGGGCTAGTCTCCAAGCTCCATGAGACCCCATGTACGAGAATCTCTACAGAAAATGAATGAATGGATGGAGGGATGGATGGATAGATGACTGAATGGAATGGATGGATGGATGGATGGATGGATGGATGGTTGGTTGGTTGGGTGGATTAGATGTATGGATGGATGTATATTTGGATGGATGGGTGGATGGATAAATAGATTGGATATTTGTATGTATGTATGGATGGATGGATCGATAGATTGTATATATGTATAGATGGATGGATGCATGGATTGGATAGATGGATCCTCAGTACCTTCTCTATCCTGATTGGATGGATGAATGGATGGATGGATGGATGCATTGGAGAGATGGATGGATGGATGGATGGAGGGATGAATGGTTGGGTGGATTAGATGTATGTATGTATGTATGTATATATGGATGGATGGATGGATGGATATATTGTATGTATGTATGGATGGATGGATGGATGGATAGATGGATCCTCAGTACCTGCTCTTTCCTGACTGGAGCAGTGGTTGAGCAAAAGTTCTCTATAAAAATTACACAATGATATAATAATAAAAAATTCAAAAGTAAATAATAATAAAAAAGAGAATCCAGAAAACACATGCAGCAATGTGACATGTTTGACACCAAAACCTCAAAAAATTTATTTTAAAACAAATCTACCATGAATGTCTCCTGAACAGCTTCATTTCCTTCATTTCATTTCTGCATCTCTGAGCTACAGGTAACATTAATATACTGTATTAATATACTGCATGCTACAGTATAATCCCTCCTAACCCTCCAGCATGACACTGGGGCTCGGCGTGTCACTTTCTATTGGGTTGCTCTTCTGAGGTTCACATATTCATGAGGTTGAAGTTCACCTTGATAAAACTGCTAGCAGAAATGAATTCCTTTCTCACATGATGAATCCTTTCCCTGCTTAATGAGATGCGCTTTAGATTAAAGATCTCAGCCTTCAGCCTTACCTTGCGTTCATAGCAGCAGATGATTATTATTTCTTTTTTATGGTGGTGTGTGAGGGGACTATGGTGTAGTGGTTAGAACATTTGCTTTGTACCTTAAGGGTTGGAGGTTTAGTTCCTGCCTCATTCTCCTTGTGCTATGGGGGTTTGCTCTACAAGTCTAAAGACGTGTGTTGAAGGATGATTGGCATCTCTAAATTGTGTGTGTGTATGTGTGTGTGCCCTGTGATGGCTTGGTGCCCCTTCCATGGTGTCCCCCACCTTGTTCCCTGTCTCCTTTGGGCTTCAGACTCCACGTGTCAAGGTAGAAAGTGGTACAGAAAAATGGATGGATATTGGTGTGTAAGACGTCACCACAATTCCAGTGACATCTACAAGCGACAGAGCGATACGTGACATTTGCTTTGAGATCCTTTTAAAATCTGATGAAATAGGGTATAATCCGAATTGTCCGGTCCTGCTGGACAAGCCGAGCATATGCAACAAATCCTCTTCAGTTCCCAGTTCTCAGATGAATTCAGTGCTTAAAAACAAAAAACAAAACAAAACAAAACAAACAATTCTTGTATTATTTTTGTAATATATTTTGTATATATATTTTAGCTACTTGGATTTAATCAGAGTGTGAAAACCAGTCAAGCCACGCCCACAAATGATTCGATGTCACTAAGCAGAGGTGGAATAAACTGCTCTCCATATCGACACTTGAGTCTAAAACCAAACCAATCAAGCCTTTGCTCAGTTCAGAGTTGTTGTTTCTCGTTCTTGTTGTTTCTCCTTCTTGTTTTTTGGTGTTTAAAGCTGAAGATCCTTGTGAGCAGCTCTCCAGCCCTCGCTGTCAGACTTCATTTAAACGCTGTCGAGCTCTAAGGTCTGGAGTCCAGAGCAAAGTTGCACGTCTTTCTTGTTTGTTTCGCTTGCTGAGTTGGGTCTGAAGTGATGAAATACATGACTCTACACCTCCTGCTTTAATTAGGCTGTTTTCTGAGACAAATCCGAAGACTCCTGTCTGAAGCTCACTGATTTCTGTCCTTGTAGCTCTTGCATCATGAACAGAAATGGCGTTATTGCATGGCGCTGCATCAAAACACGGTGTATGTTTGTGTCCAGACTTATTGCAGTGCATTCTCTATAACTACGGTTGCAATTTTTCCCTCTTTTATCATAGACATGCTTTCAAACCGCATCCGTAAACAGCCAAACGTCAGTTACCAGTTATAATGGCTAATACATGAAGCTTAATATACTGCTACACTGCAGTGAAGGAATATGCGATCAGTCAGCCAACCTTTTCTATCAGTACTCTAACAAATGGAAATTTTTGGCCTCTGGGGAAAAGATTTAAGAATTAATATTAAATATAGCTTACATAAAATATTGCATTTCTCAACCAAACGTGATTTAGTTGCTTATATTTAACTTAAACATGATTCTAATAATCTAATAATGAGTATAATGAATAATGTAGAGTGAGCATGATGCGTTTAGATGATTAACACATGGTACGGTAGAATAGTTTAGTGGTATTACAGTGTGTCTGTTACAAATCACCAGCATTGTGGGTTTGATTCTCAGCTCAGGTTTTGATTTTATTCAGGGATTTAAAAATACACACTCAAATCATGCTGGATGAACGAAAACCAATTGTGTTAATGTTAACTCAATTCAGTCACCTGATACCGAGGTACACTTTTGAATTAATTCAATTGAGTTTTTTTTTCCTTTCAGTGTGTTATCTTGAGTACTAAATATCCCAAATAACCCTAAATAGTTAACTTGACAAAGTGTAGTTAGCAGTTTTAGCTTGCTGTACTACAGATGAGGTACGTGAACCTGTCAACAAACTGTAGTCTCGCATCACAGATTTCCGATGTTTATTAGCACACATTAAACCATTTGCTGAGCTTCAGATCAGAGCCAAATGGATTTTTATTATCGGTTCGTTTGCTGTTCGGCTTGGTTTGTTTTCACACTTTTTTCACAATATCAAATGAACCAACAACCATGTTAAAAAAACTGGCAGAGAAACATTTTCTCTAAATCAACCTTCACCAAGTTTCTGTGTAGCATTTATGCTTTTATTTTCTCTTGTTGTTTGTCCGAATCTGCAGATTTCTTATGCAGTACTACAGCTCTGTCCTTTGGCTCAGCGTCTACATATGAGGCTGCAAGACAAAGGACATGTTTGTTTTGTTGTTTTGTTTGAGTCATTTTATACAGATGATTCAATTCACGAGTCATTTTCACGAGTTGATTCACAAGTCAAATCTGTTTTTACAACCCTTATTGCAGATGATTCGATTCATGAATCACTTTCACGAGTCAAATCTGTTTTTACAACTCTTATTGCAGATGATTCGATTCATGAGTGCTTTCCCCATTCCAAACATAAAAAATCAATAAACTTTGCTGCTGTTGGTTTGTATGTAATTCCATGGAACAGGGTGGGATCTGCTCTGTAAGAGGTGACCTGTCCTCTGTTCTAATCCCTCTCTCCATGATAGCGTCCCTCCCTTAGCTTTTAGGGTCAAAGGTCAGCCCCGGCATCGGCAGACTTGGAGAGCGAGGTCATCTCATCACTAACCTTGAGAGCAGCGTCCCAAAAACATCCATCCATTACGGTCATTCCGAAGGCTCTCCGAAGACACGGCCTGATATTTTCAATATTTTCTGACACACTCTATCGGCTGCTTTAATGTAGTATCATAACAAACGAGGGCGAGATCGGGGAGGCAAGCCACCCATCCGTCAGCGCGCACGTGTCAGCAGCTCCGAGTCCGCCGTAACTAAGATGGATGACGCGAGGAGCCGCTACCGCGGGCCGAAGCCTCGGGGTCTGGCGCTTTATTGAAATGACCTAATGTAGATTCAGATTCAGTGGGGAAGGAGATCTGTCTATATCAGGGTGGAGCAGACAGGGCGCCCTGCCTGAGAGGGGGTGGAGGCCGTCGCTGCCGAGCGAGACGCCGTGTCACACGGACTGGAGGGAAATATTTTTTGTGGAAAGACGCAAAGCTGTAATTTTTCTCCTGTTTAATGGCTTGGTTTTTCTCTTCTTTTCAGCCTTTTATTTTTCTGTATTTTGTTCTTCTTGCCTTCCTTCTTTCCTTCTGTAAGGACATCCTGCTTTCTTTCTTTCTTTCTTTCTTTCTTTTCCTTCCTTCCTTCCTCCCTCCCTCCCTCCCTCCCTCCCTTCCTTCCTTCTTCCCTCCCTCCCTCCCTCCCTCCCTCCCCTTACCTTACCTTCCTTCCTTCCTTTCCTTGCTTTCCTTCCTTCCTTCTGGAATTAAGGACTTTCTTTTGGACTACCATTCCTTCCTTCCTTCCTTCCTTCTTTCCTTCCTCTCTTCTGTTAAATCTAACTTTATATAGATGAATATACTATAGATGAATATACTTTATATAGATGTGGCTCTGATTTGGTGTTACAGTACATATGTGTGTAAATAAACACAGCTTGATATAGTAATGATTTATTTATTTATAAGATTTTTTTTTATTATTCAGTCATTAGATTTTGCTCCTGTATGTTCTGGGTGAATTTGGCTTGATGTTTGTGTTTAAAGATGGTCTCATTTACACCTTCTAATTCATTATTCATCAGAAATTGTAGTGTTTTTGAGTGAGCAGTGTGTTGTGGTAATGATCGATGACTTCCTTGCCTTTGTTCCTCTGTACAGCAGCGAGTCTATTGAATAATAAATCACAGAGCATCGATTCAGGAGATGCTTCACACACGCTCCAGGATCATTTCCTCTTCAAAGTCATTTACTACCTTTACCTCAGGAAGTGAGTTTAATCACTGCACTGCTGTTCCTCAGCCAGAACTCCAGAGAATCTACAGGTGCTGATGTGCAGAACATCTGTACATGAGGTGTGAAACGTTCTGAGACTCTGAGCTCTTATTTATTTGTAGTTTAACATCAGCTGAGAAATAACTGTGGCAGAGAAATAACTCTATTGTACACTTCCTGCTCGACTTCCTTCCAGATTTAAGTACTTCTTTTGTAGCTTCCTTCTAGACTTCCTTCTGAACATCCATCCATCCATCTATTCATCCTTTCTTTCCTTCAGGATTTCCTTCTGAACATCCATCCATCCATCCATCCAACCAGTTTTTAAGACTTCATTCCTTCTAGACTTCCTTCTGTACACCCATCTATCTGTTCATTCCATTTATTCATCCTTCCTTCCTTACTTTCTTCTTTCTTTCTAGATTTAAGGACCTTTTTTACTTCTTTCCTTCTGCTCTTTCATCTGAATATCATCCATCTATCCATTCATCCATCCATTCATCCATCTTTTCATTTATCAGTTCATCCATCCTTCCTTACTTTTTTCTTTCCTTCTAGATTTAAGGACTTCCTTTTGGAGTTCTTTCCTTCTAGACTTCCTTCTGAAGATCATCTTTATTTCTTTATTTCTAACTTTTTACTTCAAATCTTTCCTTTGTCCTTTCTTCCTGTTCATCTTTCATTTCATTTTTTCCAACTTTCTCTGCCTTTCCTTTCTTTTAGTCGTAATTTAGTATTTTTCATTTGATTCTCCTGCCTTCCATTGTTCCTTAAAATTACTCAGTTGAACCCCTTCTTAACTTCTTTCATTTAATTCTTTTCATTTTATTCTCTTTCCACCTTCAATTTATTCTCTCACCCTTCCTTTTCCCAGGGCATTTCAGCTTAACTTCCTCTTTTCTCCCTTCTTCCTTTTTTTCCCTTTATCTTTTTTCAGTCACTGGTCCACATATCCATCTTTCGTTAATTTTTAACTTTTCTTCATTCCAGCCGTTCTTTCTAACTTGCTCCTTCTTTCCCTCCATCCACAGGTCTACATGCTCTTATTTCCTTTTTCCTCTCGACTTCCCATCCTCCCTTTATCTGCCCCCTTCCTCCTCTTTATTCCAACCTTCCTCCATGTATTCTGTCCATCCCTCTTTTTAGTTTTCTTCTCATTGTTACTTCCTGTTTCTCCCTCTTTCAGTGTGTAACAGAAATGATCCATTAATTAGTGCTCAGTGATGAAGGCAGGCTTGTGGGCGGAGTTCTCGGAGGAGCCGTGTTGGTTATTAAGCGTGTTAATCAGGCGAGAGTGGGATGTGGTTTTTGGAAGTGCAGATTAATTTGCTAATTGAAGTGAAGTGAAGAAGCGATGCCGTGGCTGAGCCTCATCACAGATGCTCACTAAACTCATTCTCTTCAGGATTTACTCTCTCCTCCTCTAACCCTCTACAGAATATCATTCTTTCCTTTCATCCATCCATCACACCAGCCTCCACACTTCCTTCCTCCATCCTTTAGTCCTTCCACCGTTCATTCATTTCTTACATTCCTCTAAAGCTCCAACCTCCTTCTTCTTCCTCTTTTCTTCCCATCTATCCATCCTTCCCTCCCTCTGCCCTTCCTTCCATCTATATGTTCTATATTCTGTAAATATTTTCTTCTTTCCTTTATTTTCTTTTCCCCATCCCTTCTTTATTTACTTGATTCCTTCCCTCTCTCCCTCCATCCCTCCTTTCCTCCTTCCATCTATATGTCTACCTCAACACTTCCTTCCTTCCTTCCTTCCTTCCTTCCTTCCTTCCTTTTGGGTTACTGCCTTCCTTCATTCCATCCTGCTTCCTTTCTTCCTTCCTTTGCTCCTCTTTCTTTTCTTTAATCCATTTTTCCTTTATTTCTTTCCTCTTTATTCTTTATTTCTTCCATTCTTCAGTCTTTCTTTCCTTAATTCTATCTGTCTGTTTTTCCTTCCAGGTTACTGTCTTCCTTCCTTCCTTCCTTCTGACTTACTGCTTTTTTCCCTTCCTTCCTTCCTTCCTTCCTTCCTTCCTACGAACCGAACAGAACACAGGCTAAGTTGGGCATACGTCCAGGAACCGTTCAGAACTTGTTTGCGTCAGTGGAAAGTCAAGCAAAGCGAGTTCAGAATTTTTATTTTCAGTCAGAGAAAGCTGTTTAGAGTAAACCCACGATACCAACGTTGCCTTCAGCATGCGTTCAAAAGCTAGGTGATTTTTCGGGTGTTTTTTTGTTGATAGATCGGTGGTGTGGGTGGTCTGTTCTATTTTTAGCCCAAGCTTGGTGGCACGACTTCCTGTGAGGAGCCTTGACATGGAATGCTTGGCTTGGGTCAGTTCTTTGTAAGCAGCCATATAGTTTACATACGCTTCGTATTGGTCATATTTTTGGGCGGCTGGAACGGATTATCTGCATTTACATTATTTCTTATGGGAAAATTCGATTCAATACAAATTTTCACCTCAGGAAATTCACATTCTGAGGTTCCACTGTATGTGTGTGTGTATATATATATATATGTAGATGTTTGCAGTAAGTCGGGGGTGAACGCTGGTGTCCCTGTGCGTGGGAAGACTCTGGGGAGACATCCGGCGCTTCCACAGCAGCACAATGACAAGTGCTAGAGCAGAACAATGACAAGTGGCATTTAGGGATTGTGTCTCCGGTGCGGCGCACGCGTGTAATTAACATCGCATAACCTCCATGCTTACAAAGCATCTCTTTTAATTAGAGTTATGATTGCAGTAGGGCAAAGCCAGCGATCCTTGCTGGAGATAATGAATGCTGGAGCTGCAGTGGCAGTTGCTTCTTTGTTGCCGGCGTGGACTTCTGACATGGAGGACACAAAGGGGGACAAAAGAAACCCTGCGCTGCTTTGTTCCTCTTCCCGCTGATCCAATCACCGCGGCCAAATTGCACTTGGACTGCTTTCAAATGAAGGCTGCCCTGGCACTGTGCTGTACGTACCTTGGAATTGAGCTGTAATGTGAAATGTGGGGCAGAGAGAGAGAGAGAGAGAAAGAGAGAGTGTGTGTGTGTGTGTGTGTGTGTGTGTGTTGATTTTCACACTCATGTTTTAAAATCAGTCCTAAACACTGCTTGGACTATCCTGGAAAATATTTGCAGACAAATATTCATTTATTTTCTCTTCCTCCATTTCTCATTCTTAATTTTTTATTCTTCATTTCTCTTCTCATTTTTCCTTCCTTCCTCTTCTACTGTTTCTTCTTTTCATTTCATAATTTTTTCTTCTTCATTTCTTTTTTGTTTTTCTTCACTTCCTTCCTTCCTTCCTTCCTTCCTTCCTTCCTTCCTTCCTTCCTTCATTCCTTCCTTCCTTGTTAGTGTCTTCCTTCATTCCTTCTTTCTTTGCTCCTCCTTTCCTTTTTTCTCATCTTGTTTCTTCCTTTGACTTTATAACTT
>NC_080726.1:2775704-2805704 GCF_019097595.1 Hemibagrus wyckioides
TAGTAATAATAGTATAGAAGTAGTATGTGAGTAGCAGCATAAATATTACAGTAGTAGTACCATAGTACTAGAAATAGTAGTTGCATAGTACTGGTAGTGGTGATGATGATGGTAGTGATGATGAACCAGTAATAATAGGCATAGTATTAGTATAGTAGTAGTATGTGAGTAGTAGTAGTATAAATAGTACAGTTGTAGTACTATACTACTAGAAATAGTAGCACTACAGTAGTAGTATTATAGTAGTAACAGAGGTAGTAGTAGCAGTACTAGAAATAGTAGTAATAGTATAGTAGTAGTATGTGACTGTCAGCGTAAGTATTACAGTAGTAGTATTATAGTAATGTAGTAGTGCTATAGTAGCAGAAATATTAGTACAACAGGAGCATTATTATAGTAGTAGTATGGGAGAAGTATTGCAGTTATAGTAGTAGTAATAGCAGTACTATACTGTAGTGTCAGCACTAGTCATTAGTAGTACTAGTAGTAGTAGTAGTAGTAGTAGTAGTAATAGAAATACTAATACTGCAGTAATATTATTAAAGTACTAGTAGAAATATTACAGTAGTACTATAGTGCCATTACTAGTAATGGTAGTAGTAGTTGTAGAAATATTACAGTAGTCATAGCAGCACTATACTAACAGACCTAGTAATTGTAATAATAGTAGTAGTATTGGTATAGTAGTAGTAGTACTATAGTACTAGAAATAGTAGTACAACAGTAGTAGTTGTAGTAGTAGAAATATTACAGTAGTAGTAGTAGTAGTATAGTAACAGGCTTAGTTATAGTAGTAATAATAGCAGTAGCATTAGTACTAAAGTAGTAGTGTAACAGTAATAGTACAAGCATAGTAGTAGTCGAAATATCAAAGTAGTCATAGCAGCGCTATACTAACAGACCTAGTAATAGTAGTAATAATAGTAGGATTAGTATAGTAGTAGTAGTTGTACTGTAGTACTAGAAATAGTAGAACTACAGTAGTAGTGTTAGAGTTGTAGTTGTATTTGAAATATTATAGTAGTGACAGTACTAGTAATAGCAATACTAGTAGTATTATAGAAGTAGTAGTATAGTACTAGAAGTAGTAGTACAACAGTAGTAGTTGTAGTAGTAGACATACTACAGTAGTAGTAGTGAAACTATAGTAACCAGATTAGTTCTAGCAGTAATAATAGTAGTAGCATTAGCACAGTAGTAGTAGTGCTATAGTACTAGAAAAAGCAGTACTACCATAGTAGTATTACAGATGTACTATAGTGACAGTACTAGTAATAGTAATAATAAGAATAGTATGGGAGTAGTATTACAGAAGTTGTAGTAAAAGTATAAAATGGATTAGTTAAAGTAGTAATAATAGTAGCATTAGTACTAAAGTAGTAGTGTTACAGTGATAGTACAAGGATAGTAGTAGTAGTAGTAGTAGCTGAATTTAGTACACAAGGGTCTTATTTTGGCTTTTGATTCCTAGGAACTTTTTGAATAAATACTTAATTATTTGCTGTTGTTGATTGGCTTAATCAGAGGGTAATTTGTGTGAGGAATGTGTTCCACATAAATCTTCCATTATCTCCAATTAATCCATTCATGTAATTGAATAATTACTCTTTGCTGTCTGAGTCCTTGACCGTTAGTTGCAGGGTGACCAGGGAGGCCATCTTTATTTTCTTCTGTCCTGCACCTTCCCCGTGTGCTGCATCCTTCTCCGTCTCCCAGTCTCCCACTCGGTAATTGGGTATTTATCAGATTGTTGTGAAAGGTGCTCCAGCTGCCTATCTGACACAATTATCAGAGAAAAGCCCCGTCTCTCTGCCCCTCGGCCCCTTGGACGGACTTTAGCGGGAGACGGAGAAATGTTCAATGGAAAAAAGCTGGAAGGAGGTTAAAACGCTTAAAACGGCACTTGCACGCTCTTTGTCTGGGAAACGCTCCACTCATCATCGCATGCAAATCGATTCAGAGGACGCAATGCATAGGAAATAGGGCGTGATAAGAAGCGTTACAAAAAGAGTAGCTCACATCTGATCACGAGTCTAATCTCCTAAGAGAGAGAGAGAGAGAGAGACTTCCAGAAACAACATTACAAAGGAAGTGCAGATTATTTGTATGAGTTAAATAGTAAAGTATTAAATATATTAAAATATTTATTATACAAATTCTATCTCAATAGGCTTTTATAAGATTTTTTTATAATTATTTATTTATTTAAAAATACAAATTTAATACAAACTGAAAAGACTGAAAGGAGATTTTGATCTAAACATGACATTTAAAATCATTAATGATTCAATTAAATTAAATTTTTTATTTCGTTTTTCTATATTATATAATTTTTAATAAAAAAAATTTAAATGAAATATACAATTAAAATTTAATTAAATTAAAAATCTTACAAAATTATTTTTAAATATATTCAGGTTTGTTTTTCTCCATATTTTGATTTTATTTTCATTTTTATTTCAAGGTTGTGTATGTGAGAAATAAAATGTGATTGCATGGTTAAAGTTGCTGTAAAAGAGATTTAATCAACACCTTATGACCAATCAGAATCTAGAATTCACCAGCGCTGTGTGTTCCTTTGTGTGCAGATGAATCAGGGAGCAGAGCGGATATCAGGGACATCAGGGATGCCAGATCAGTAAGAATCATGCGGATGACATGGTCAGGGGCCTTCGACATCTTCATCCTCCTCCTCATCTCCAGGCTGGTGTGGTGTGTGGAGAGCTCCTTGGTTCCAGGTAAGAGTTGGTGCTTAAGCCAAGCAGAACATATCCAGGGTTCTAACACCCTTAAGTGTGTTAAACTGTCTGTTTGTGCGATCGACACCATTTACACACCACAGAACCCTAAAATTCCAAACTAAAGAGTAAAAAAACAAACAAAGTAATGACACCGCTACACTGTCTGGGCTTCTCCAAAATGAGTATTTATCTTCTGTTTGCGTTTACAACTGTGACGTCTGTTAGCTATGGCTCTATGCTAGCGCTATGCGCAAAATGTTCACATATGTACAGTGTAGGTCTACATAGTGCACATATACACAAGATCAAATGCTAACATAAAACTAGCATGGAGTGTATAATGTTTAAAAACTGGCACCAAGTAAGAACTCTAGCACCATGACGTATTATACAAAGATCCAGACTAGCCTAGAGTTAAGAATTGACCAGGTTGTGTTAGCAAAACGCACCAGATTAGCACAGGGCTAATAATAGCCTCATGCTTTTTTAGCTTCATTAGAAGTTCCAGACTAGCACAGTGCTAAGAATCAACAAAGTCAAAACTAGCATCACAATGTATTATACAAATTTCCAAATTAGCATTGGGCTAATAATAAATATAGCACAAAGCTAGCATCATGCTGTATTAGACAACGTTCCAGACTAGCACATGGCTAAGAATCAACAATTAGCATCATGCTGCATTAATAAAAACTACTAGCAGAGCAGGTGAATTCAAGTTCATTTAAACCTGTACATTCCTGCCCATGTACTGAAGCCTCCACCCCCTGAAACGGCCTTGTAGCTTTCACCTATCTAGGATGCTAATTAGAGTTAGCATGACATTGTCTGCTTAAAAGCAGAGTTACGGCTCTATAAATATGTGATTAAGTGTCTTGTTATTTTTTTGATTGATGGGACAATCAGAGCTTTATCCAGTCGTTTTGTAGCTAACATACACTAACACCAGCGACATCCTCTTCAATACTCCATCACAGAGTGAAAACCAGATTTTACTGTGGTTCTGGTGAATTTATTTAATTATTTTTAACATTCTGTATTGTTTTTATGTCACAGGAAATGATTTCAGATATATTTGTCCGAGCTGAAGGGCGGGGTAACGAGTGTAAATGTGAGCATCCTGTGTCTATAAAATGATTGACTTCCTAACCAGAGCAGGATTTTCCCAGCAGTTTTCCTCAGCCTTGTCGTACACGTCATACTAACTGGCTTCAATAATCACTCTCTATCATGTTCTATATATTTTCCAGGATATTTTAAAAAGTAAAACATTTGTAAAAATCGATTATTGCCCCTTTAACCTCTGATCTGATTCCTGGAGCGGTTTTCCGAGCGGGTTATGTTTCAGTTCACGGCAGTAGAATTGCTTATATTCTGAGCTGCTGCTGAGGAGTCAGTTTTATTATTATTATTTTTTCTTCCTGAAGAATTACAGCCACAGGGGGATTGTTGGTTATCAAAAACAAGACAGGAATTCAAGCAGGACTTCATTTGCGCTTGATAAACGGCTCCCTGCAGCACCACTAATCGGTGGTAATGTAAGCGCAGCGTGGCTCGTGAGCATTAGATCACACTTTTATTATAAGCCGCTGCTCGACACGTCAGAGTTCTGCGTGTGTTCGGAGATCGCCGGCTTCGGGCTGACGTGCTGAGACGAGACGAGACGTTTAGGGACGAGATGATAAAAAACACAAAAAAGTCGTCTGGTATTGAATATGCATGATTGTTAAGAAATGGGTCAGGCCACAGAGCCACAATTTCAACCTTTCAGCCAGATTTAAATTGAAAATATTTTATTTAAATATTATATATTAAAAAAAGTGCAGATATGGTAATGACGTTTCTACTTCATTTAATGTAGATTAAAAAAATTAGCATATAAAAATACACACAAATCTTGAAGATTAATCTGTTTAAAGATGGTAAAATAACATAAACACATGTACGTGTCATAAAACATATCAGAGCTTTTCACTCCGCTTTAATCCCAGGTTCTCGTCTCTCTAAACCCCGCTGTTAGAGAAACGTTTCACACATGTAACTAAGAAGTGTTATTATGAAACAGGGCTTTTTCCCCGGGGTTATGAAACTCTGGGCTCGACTTTTACAGTGTAAACTCCACATCACGGTGCTGAACCTGTACAGAGTGGAACCATGTTAGCGCTGTTAGAATATTATGGCTTGTTGCTTAGCAACAGGCATCCAATCAGAAACTGATTTAACTTTATATCAGGTGAAAACCAGGACGTAGCAAAAACGACTCTGTAGATAGAGTCAGGAGGCAAAACACTGAACATCAAGGAAGTGTGTGGTGTAGCGAGGAGGAAATATGTCACACTGAAAAATTAGTGGAAGTCGGATATCAACGAACGAACAAACGGCTGGTCGACTAAACGACAAACTTAAAAAGAGCAAAAAAGATGATAAAGCTGTGAAAGATAACAGAACCTGCTCGGGTGCAGAAGCACAGTCCTCACTGATAAAAGTGATAGCGTGAGATGAGCCGTTATTTAAAGTGGCCGCGTGCTGGATTTGTTGTTAATGCGTTAATATTCAAATGAGAAGAAGGTGAAGGTGGGGTTTAAGAATGTCAGATTATGAAGAGCCAGGATTCAGTGTTAACCCTGGAGAAAGTAGGAGCAGTGTGAAACCTTTAACTACATAAACCCAGGATTCTGTTTATGTGGAGTGCACTAGGACCCAGGGGAAATATTTCAGGTGTCAGAACCCTTTCTCTTGGCGTGTAGTGTGATGTTTGGATGTTTTTCTGATGTGTTTCTGTCACTCCGAGGTCCACATTTTCTCTCTAATTCACCTCAGACAGAATGACAGCTTTCGAAATCACCTCCTCTGTCAGGCGTTTATCTTTTATTACCTCTCTCTGTCTCGCTGTGTCTTGTTTTCTTCTTTCTTGTGCACAGAAACAATTTCCTTGTCTCTGCGTCGTGTTGTGTCATGTCCTGTCGTGTGTCTTGTCCTGTGGATGTGATGTTCTTTGTCAGCATGCAGGTAGAGGAGCTCTGTTTTAGCTCCCGTGTCGTGGTGTTGATGACTAGCACTCCACAAAGCAACACTAATGAAGCAGGGCAAGCCGGTCTCTGCTCCGCTTCCCTCGGCATGCTGGGACGCCATGTCACGTGTCACATGCACTGACCACGATAACGTGCTAGTGTGAGGCTGGAAATTAGAGTGAGGTACACGACACATTGGAACAATTCAGTGTGAATGTGATAAAATACTAAACATACTGCAGTTATATGTAATATAACATGTAAAAGGTGTCTGTGTTGCAGTTTTCTAGCGTGGTATAATCTCCACAAATAAGCCACGCCCACCTGTACGTTGACTTCAGCCCTGACACCAGAACAACAACTTTTTTTAAACAAGTTTATGTAGGAAAATGATCAATTCTGTCACTTTCTGATCAGTATTTTGTTAGTAAAGTCATGTAAACGAGTTGAGAATAAATACAGACGTGTTCGTGATGCACGTGATGCAGACGTACAGCCTGTTACTGGCAGGAAAAACGTACAGCCTGTTACTGGCTCGTCAGCTTTAGATCCACAGGCTGAGTCATTGGAGGAAATGTGCCAAATCTCGTTGTTGAGAATTTAACAAAGCAGTACAATAAAAGTGGCAGAGCAACACGTTAGCATCTATATCTATGTGTTCGAGATTTTCTTTAGGAATTCATCAAACCTCCACCAATCATGTGACGTTCTCCAGATCCTCCCTCTTTAGTTCCTAACAGTTTGACGTGCAAAAAGTCAAAAATAAATGTGTGACATCATGAATGAGGTAGCAGAGACCATCATGTCTCTGCTAAGGGATTCTAGCTAATACAGTTAGCATAATTTGCTAATATGCCATCGATGTACACCGATTACTGCGTTAATTAAGATGTATTTAATGTGTTAGCTTGAAAAGTTGTTTATAGCTACTACCCCTGGACAGGCCACGCCCACAAGAGTAACAAGCAACAAATTTCAAATATGTTTATTTTCTTTCACCTTTCCTACCGTTTAGCTCCTGACCAGTTTTTATGTGCTGTCTGATGAATATTCATTCAAGCCCCGCCCCCTTTTTTCACCTCAATGTTACCTACTGTGCCATGGTCATGGAAATATCGAGAATATTTAGTTAGCAGTTATTGCTGTATATCATTTTTCCGAGCTTTCTCCATCTCATTCCAGAGATTCCGACTCGCTCAGGATGCTGTGAGATTTCCAAATATCTTTGAGCTGAATTTCTGGTACAGTTTTGTGGAGACTGCAGATGTAGATGTGATTGGTGATTGTAATGTCTGATCTCACTGTGGTTTCTGTAGCTTTAACACTCCTGCTGTAGGTGATGAACCTCTTCTTCTGGGTCTCCTCTTCACCTGCTTCATCATTCAGACGTTGCTGACTCCAGCACTTACGTTTCCTCTCCTGGCCACGCTGAAGCATTCAGCTGGTGTCCTACATTCTGTGATTAAATATGCGCTTAATGCCACGCTATAAGAATATTGAATTACGCTGCAGTCACTGTGACCTTTCACAATATTAAAGAGGCTTTCTAACAGATGGAGCAGGGACACCGGGGCATCCTGCTGATGAGAGTTCTCCTCAGAGTTCCTCACTCACAGCAGTGGGCATCACACTGATCCCCACACTGATCACCAATGGGATCCCCACACTGCTGACCACACTGATCTCCACATTGCTCACTGATCTTCACACTGATCACCACACTGATCACTGATCACCACACTGATCACCACACTGCATACTTATCACCACACTGCTCACTGATCTTCACACTGATCACCACACTGATCACCACACTGCATACATATCACCACACTGATCACCACAATGATCACCACACTGCTCACTGATCACAACAATGATCATGACAGTGATCACCACAATGATCACTGATCGCCACACTGATCACCACACTGCTCAGCGATCACCACACTGATCACCACACTGCTCATTGATCATCACAATGATCACCACACTGCTCACCGATCATCACACTGATCACTGATCGCCACACTGATCACCACACTGCTCATTGATCATCACAATGATCACCACACTGCTCACCGATCATCACACTGATCACTGATCGCCACACTGATCACCACACTGCTCATTGATCATCACAATGATCACCACACTGCTCACCGATCATCACACTGATCACTGATCGCCACACTGATCACCACACTGCTCATTGATCATCACAATGATCACCACACTGCTCACCGATCATCACACTGATCACTGATCGCCACACTGATCACCACACTGCTCACCGATCATCACACTGATCACTGATCGCCACACTGATCACCACACTGCTCATTGATCATCACAATGATCACCACACTGCTCACCGATCATCACAATGATCACCACAATGATCATTAATTGCCACACTGATCACCACACTGCTCATCGATCATCACAAAGATCACCACACTGCTCACTGATCACCACACTGATCACTGATCGCCACACTGATCACCACACTGATCACTGATCATCACACTGATCACCACACTGCATTCTTATCACCACACTGATCACGACAATGATCACGACAATGATCACCACACTGATCACTAATCGACATACTGATCACCACACTGATCACTAATCGACATACTGATCACCACACTGATCACTGATTGCCACACTGATCACCGATCACCACAATGATCAACACACTGATCATTGATCACCACACTGATCACCACACTGATCATTGATCACCAAACTGATCACTATTTCTTCCTGCTGAAAAAGGGACATACTCAATTTCTCTGGTTTCACTGATGAACTATTTGGTGCACTCAGTGGGGGTGATTTTCATTTTCTGCAGTGGTGAAATATTTAATTTGAACACTTCATTATCACTGACTACTTTCCAAGATAAAGCCGAAGCTGTTTTGACTGCACTGGAATTTTTTTTGCCCCCTTTCCAGTTTCATTTCTGTAATCAGTTCATGTGTTTCTACTTAACGGTCATGGTCATGGTGGTGATGTGGTGATGATGGCAGTGGTGATGTTGTTGATGATGATGATGATGATGATGATGGCAGTGGTGGTGATGAAAATGATGATAATGATGATGGTTGTGATAGTGATGATGATAGTGTTGATGATGAGGATGATAGTGATGATGATAGTGTTGGTGATGATGATGATAGTGATGATGATAGTGTTGATGATGGTTATGATAGTGATGATGATAGTGTTGATGATGAGGATGATAGTGATGATGATGGTTATGATAGTGATGATGATAGTGTTGATGATGAGGATGATAGTGATGATGATAGTGTTGATGATGAGGATGATAGTGATGATGATAGTGTTGATGAGGATGATAGTGATGATGATAGTGTTGATGATGGTTATGATAGTGATGATGATAGTGTTGATGATGAGGATGATAGTGATGATGATAGTGTTGATGATGGTTATGATAGTGATGATGATAGTGTTGATGATGAGGATGATAGTGATGATGATAGTGTTGATGATGGTTATGATAGTGATGATGATAGTGTTGATGATGAGGATGATAGTGATGATGATAGTGTTGATGATGGTTATGATAGTGATGATGATAGTGTTGATGATGAGGATGATAGTGATGATGATAGTGTTGATGATGAGGATGATAGTGATGATGATAGTGTTGATGATGAGGATGATAGTGATGATGATAGTGTTGATGATGAGGATGATAGTGATGATGATAGTGTTGATGATGGTTATGATAGTGATGATGATAGTGTTGATGATGAGGATGATAGTGATGATGATAGTGTTGATGATGGTTATGATAGTGATGATGATAGTGTTGATGAGGATGATAGTGATGATAGTGTTGATGATGAGGATGATAGTGATGATGATAGTGTTGATGATGAGGATGATAGTGATGATGATAGTGTTGATGATGAGGATGATAGTGATGATGATAGTGTTGATGATGGTTATGATAGTGATGATGATAGTGTTGATGATGAGGATGATAGTGATGATGATAGTGTTGATGATGGTTATGATAGTGATGATGATAGTGTTGATGATGAGGATGATAGTGATGATGATAGTGTTGATGATGGTTATGATAGTGATGATGATAGTGTTGATGATGAGGATGATAGTGATGATGATAGTGTTGATGATGGTTATGATAGTGATGATGATAGTGTTGATGATGAGGATGATAGTGATGATGATAGTGTTGATGATGGTTATGATAGTGATGATGATAGTGTTGATGATGAGGATGATAGTGATGATGATAGTGTTGATGATGGTTATGATAGTGATGATGATAGTGTTGATGATGATGATGATAGTGATGATGATAGTGTTGATGATGGTTATGATAGTGATGATGATAGTGTTGATGATGAGGATGATAGTGATAATGATAGTGTTGATGATGATGATGATGATAGTGATGATGATAGTGTTGATGATGGTTATGATAGTGATGATGATAGTGTTGATGATGAGGATGATAGTGATGATGATAGTGTTGATGATGGTTATGATAGTGATGATGATAGTGTTGATGATGAGGATGATAGTGATAATGATAGTGTTGATGATGATGATGATAGTGATGATGATAGTGTTGATGATGAGGATGATAGTGATGATGATAGTGTTGATGAGGATGATAGTGATGATGATAGTGTTGATGATGAGGATGATAGTGATGATGATAGTGTTGATGATGGTTATGATAGTGATGATGATAGTGTTGATGATGGTTATGATAGTGATGATGATAGTGTTGATGATGAGGATGATAGTGATGATGATAGTGTTGATGATGGTTATGATAGTGATGATGATAGTGTTGATGATGAGGATGATAGTGATGATGATAGTGTTGATGATGAGGATGATAGTGATGATGATAGTGTTGATGATGGTTATGATAGTGATGATGATAGTGTTGATGAGGATGATAGTGATGATAGTGATGATGATAGTGTTGATGATGAGGATGATAGTGATGATGATAGTGTTGATGATGAGGATGATAGTGATGATGATAGTGTTGATGATGAGGATGATAGTGATGATGATAGTGTTGATGATGGTTATGATAGTGATGATGATAGTGTTGATGATGAGGATGATAGTGATGATGATAGTGTTGATGATGGTTATGATAGTGATGATGATAGTGTTGATGAGGATGATGATAGTGTTGATGATGGTTATGATAGTGATGATGATAGTGTTGATGATGGTTATGATAGTGATGATGATAGTGTTGATGATGAGGATGATAGTGATGATGATAGTGTTGATGATGAGGATGATAGTGATGATGATGAGGATGATAGTGATGATGATAGTGTTGATGATGAGGATGATAGTGATGATGATAGTGTTGATGATGAGGATGATAGTGATGATGATAGTGTTGATGATGAGGATGATAGTGATGATGATAGTGTTGATGATGGTTATGATAGTGATGATGATAGTGTTGATGATGAGGATGATAGTGATGATGATAGTGTTGATGATGGTTATGATAGTGATGATGATAGTGTTGATGAGGATGATAGTGATGATAGTGTTGATGATGAGGATGATAGTGATGATGATAGTGTTGATGATGAGGATGATAGTGATGATGATAGTGTTGATGATGGTTATGATAGTGATGATGATAGTGTTGATGAGGATGATGATAGTGTTGATGATGGTTATGATAGTGATGATGATAGTGTTGATGATGGTTATGATAGTGATGATGATAGTGTTGATGATGAGGATGATAGTGATAATGATAGTGTTGATGATGATGATGATGATAGTGATGATGATAGTGTTGATGATGAGGATGATAGTGATGATGATAGTGTTGATGAGGATGATGATAGTGTTGATGAGGATGATAGTGATGATGATAGTGTTGATGATGGTTATGATAGTGATGATGATAGTGTTGATGATGAGGATGATAGTGATAATGATAGTGTTGATGATGATGATGATAGTGATGATGATAGTGTTGATGATGAGGATGATAGTGATGATGATAGTGTTGATGAGGATGATAGTGATGATGATAGTGTTGATGATGAGGATGATAGTGATGATGATGAGGATGATAGTGATGATGATAGTGTTGATGATGGTTATGATAGTGATGATGATAGTGTTGATGAGGATGATGATAGTGTTGATGATGGTTATGATAGTGATGATGATAGTGTTGATGATGGTTATGATAGTGATGATGATAGTGTTGATGATGAGGATGATAGTGATAATGATAGTGTTGATGATGATGATGATGATAGTGATGATGATAGTGTTGATGATGAGGATGATAGTGATGATGATAGTGTTGATGAGGATGATGATAGTGTTGATGGTTATGATAGTGATGATGATAGTGTTGATGATGAGGATGATAGTGATGATGATAGTGTTGATGATGAGGATGATAGTGATGATGATAGTGTTGATGAGGATGATGATAGTGTTGATGGTTATGATAGTGATGATGATAGTGTTGATGATGGTTATGATAGTGATGATGATAGTGTTGATGATGAGGATGATAGTGATGATGATAGTGTTGATGATGAGGATGATAGTGATGATGATAGTGTTGATGAGGATGATGATAGTGTTGATGGTTATGATAGTGATGATGATAGTGTTGATGATGGTTATGATAGTGATGATGATAGTGTTGATGATGAGGATGATAGTGATGATGATAGTGTTGATGAGGATGATGATAGTGTTGATGGTTATGATAGTGATGATGATAGTGTTGATGGTTATGATAGTGATGATGATAGTGTTGATGATGAGGATGATAGTGATGATGATAGTGTTGATGAGGATGATAGTGATGATGATAGTGTTGATGATGAGGATGATGATGATGATGATGGCAGTGGTGGTGATGAAAATGATAATGATGATGGTTATGATAGTGATGCTGATAGTGTTGGTGATGGTTATGATAGTGATGATGATAGTGTTGATGATGAGGATGATAGTGATGATGATAGTGTTGGTGATGAGGATGATAGTGATGATAGTGTTGATGATGAGGATGATAGTGATGATGATAGTGTTGATGATGAGGATGATAGTGATGATGATAGTGTTGGTGATGAGGATGATAGTGATGATGATAGTGTTGATGATGAGGATGATAGTGATGATGATAGTGTTGGTGATGAGGATGATAGTGATGATAGTGTTGATGATGAGGATGATAGTGATGATGATAGTGTTGATGATGAGGATGATAGTGATGATGATAGTGTTGATGAGGATGATAGTGTTGATGATGATGATGAGGATGATAGTGATGATGTTGTTGATGATGATGATACGCAGAGGAATTTTAAATCTTTTTACTTTCTGATGTTAAATCATGTCACAGTTCTCTGAATGAATTTTGTCTCCAGTTTAATCTTTATTTTTATTTATTTCCTTCCAACCAAATCACTCAGGAGTAAACAATACACAACACTCCTAACACATCCTGTGCATTTATCTTAACTCTGTACTGTCCAACCAAATGACACGCAATCTTCACGGAGCAGGAAAGCTTTATCTTTCTTCATTTTTTTATCTCCTTCTCAGACGAGACGAGAGGAAAAACTGCTTGACGTAAGTGATGCTTGCTTTGGCCCTGGCCTCTCAGCACAAGCCATCATACATTACTCTGTAGAACACTCTGCAAATTGCTTTGTAATTGTGTTTGTGTGGAAAACAACAAGAAAATCGGCCATTTCAGCACTACATTTTCATTTTTTTCTCTCTCAAGGAGAGAGAGACGAGGAGCGCTTGAGGAAGAGGACGTGAATCCAGACCCGGTTATTATTAGAGAAAAAAAAATAACATGCTTCATTATGAATTAACTTGGAAATGTCAAGAGAGGATCCGCTGATATTGAGAGTGAATAATCCCGACGTGACTACTCATGGAATAAATATGTATATATACGCATCCATCCCTCCATTTTCTATACCTACCACTTTCTATTCCTAATTAGGGTCATGGGGATCTGCTGGAGCCTATCCCAGCACACACTGGGTGAAAGGCAGGGGTACACCCTGGACAGGTCACCAGTCCATCACAGGGCCACATATAGACAGACAACCACACACACACTCACACCTAGGTTCAATTTAGAATCACCAATCAACCTAATGTACATGTTTTTGGACTGTGGGAGGAAACCGGAGTATCAGGAGTAAGCCCACGCAGGCACGGGGAGAACATGCAAACATGCAAACAGCAAGGCCCCTGCCTGTTCGAACCCAGGACCTTCTTGCTATGAGGCAATAATAATATTATTGCCTCATATAATATTGTATATATATATATATATATACAATAATAATAATAATATTAAAAAGTCCTGAAGGCTTTTCCGGCTCTGAAGCTAGGTGCATTATCATTCGGCGGAAAGGCCTGAGCAAAGATAATCCTTCCTTCCATCTCTGCTTTTATATTTGGTCTTGATAACCTGGCTGTGTGGAGCGCCTGCAGTGTTTCAGTGTCCTGCAGCGTTTTTCACCTCCAGCAGCTGTTCAGAGGACGATTAATCGAAGTGGAATTCCTCCGTCTCATTACGTTTAATAACAAAAGAGCAATATTTATATATTCGGCTACTTTCCGGGTTCTGGATGTGATGCGCATAACAAAATGGCCAGGAAACTGATGGAACGTTATAGAAAATATGGATTTATACCACAGTGCTGATGAATAATTCTATATAATAGCAGCTCTGACATTAGGGAAGAGTTATATTAATGCACTCATTATGATAATGTTACTATAGCAACACCTGGTTGGCAGGGACTTGTTCAGAGGAATAAACTGATTCGATTGTTAATATGGTGAAGCCTTCTGTACAGTGGGTTAGGGAAGGAGTCTCCAGTTTCAGAGCTTTGTAACAGTCTGTTTCTGATCAGATGCGTTTTAGAAAAAGATCTGAGGGCAAAAAGACTTTATTATCACCACACTTACATTACAGCACAGTGGAATTCTTTTCTTCACGTATCCCAGCTGAGGAAGTTGGGGTCAGAGCGCAGGGGCAGCTATGATACAGCGCCCCTTGAGCAGAGAGGGTTAAGGGCCTTGGTCAATTGCGCAACAGTAGAGCTTTGTGGTGCTGGGGCTTGAACCCCGACCTTCCAATCAACAACCCAGAACCTTAACCACTTGAACCACCACTGCACAAAAGTGTTTTCGCATATCCCAGCTTTTTATCAAGCTGGGGTTAGAGTGCAGAGTCAGCCATAGTGCAGTGCCCCTGGAGCAGGTGGGGTTAAGGGCCTTGCTCAAGGGCCCATAGTTTAAAGGCTTGAAACCTGACCTTCTGATCAGTGACCCGATGCCTTGACCACTGAGCCATCACGTTTCTTGAGCTTATTAACTTGAAAGTGCAATTAAGACTGGCTGGAGAGTACCAATAACTGGGAATACCTCAGCATACCAATGTTCTCCCTTACGAATATTCACCTTAAGAATTGAAATTTTGCAAGAAATTTGCATTGGCATACAAAACATTTTCGGGATACGAACGAACCGAACACTTGCTAAGTTGGGCGTACGTCTGGGAGCCGTTCAAAACTTTTCATTTGTTTCACAATACAAATTTTCACCATAAGAACTCACCTCCAGAATGAATTAAATTCCTATGCTGTATGTCTATGTAGCTGCTAAAACGTAAGAACAGGAAGAAAGGATTTTTAAAAAAGAAGAATAAAACAATGTCATTAATGGACATTGATAATTTTCCTAGAACTGTATGTTTTATTCCTTTAACACACACACACACACATGGTTACATTATCACACACTCTTGTACGTTACTGAAGAGCAACGGAGGACGAAGGCGGCTGAAGATCCATTAAATTTGAAAGTGCTGACAGCACAAACAAACATTTAGCGCCCACACAGCCACGTTATCCAGGGGAAATCCTAATAACTCTGCTCATAGGCTTGATGAAAATGTGCACCATCTGCATTCTCCATCACTAATGAGTGAAGAAGTGAGGAAAAGTTTACACACTAACTTACATGCTATTACACCTTAGACACTCAGCCATGTCATTAGAGTCTGTGTTTAAATGTAACACTGTGTGCTGCCGTGTGCCAACATTACGATTTCTGACGTCTCTTATCGAGTCATTACGCAGATTTACGTTCCTGACGATCGACTGCTTTAACACACTTCAATCCCAACAATACACACTCAGCACACAGCAGTAGAGTGGCTCTTAGCCGTGTTAGCTAGCTTAAACCTTTTTTTCTAATGATCTAACACACCAGGATCTTTCACCCAAGAACCTCTATATATACTGTATATACACTATATTGCCAAAAGTTTTGGGATGCCTTTACATGCACATAAATGAGTTGGCCTGCCCTTTGCAGCTATAACAGCTTCAACAAATCTGGGAAGGCTTTCAGTGGTTCAGCTAGTGCTCAGTGTTTCAGTTAGCGGTCAGTGTTTCAGTTAGCGGTCAGTGTTTCAGCTAGCGGTCAGTGTTTCAGCTAGTGCTCAGTGTTTCAGTTAGCGGTCAGTGTTTCAGCTAGCGGTCAGTGTTTCAGCTAGTGCTCAGTGTTTCAGTTAGCGGTCAGTGTTTCAGCTAGCGGTCAGTGTTTCAGCTAGTGCTCAGTGTTTCAGTTAGCAGTCAGTGTTTCAGCTAGTGCTCAGTGTTTCAGCTAGCGGTCAGTGTTTCAGCTAGCGGTCAGTGTTTCAGCTAGCAGTCATTCTGGCGTAATTTTTTTTCCTCTGCTACATCTGTCATGTTTGCTCTGAGTTTCTTACATCACTTTGAGATCATCATTAACATCATCATCTTCATCTTGATTACAGTGTGAAGTTTCCATTATGTCTGGATGTTATTATCAGGAGGAACTTCAGACAGGTTTCAGAGCTTCACAGGCGGAGATAAAGGCGTGTGAATGTGGAGGTATTTATCGCGGCTTTTCGAGCGCCTGAGTTCCTCCTGCTCTTCACTCCCGCACTGTAATGGAGATGATCCTCAGCTCACTCATCTGTCGCTCTCCAGAAGAGATGTGATTTCAGTCCTTTCATTTGTCAATCAGCGCTCCGGTGAGTCCGGACTCATCAGCGCTCCGATGCTCTCCCACCCCTCCCCCGAGGCCATACACCACTTTGCATGAGAATGAGGAAACTCTCAAACCAGTGACACTTGAGTTTTTTTTTTCTCTGTAATAACTCTGAGGGTTTGTGTTTTGTGTCTGACATGAAGTTTTCAGCTAGCTAGCGGTTCCACTAGGAGTTAGTTGGCTAGGAATTTCACTAGCAGCTGGTTCGCTAGCAGATTCACTAGCAGTTAGTTAGCTAGCAGGTTCACTAGCACTTATTTAGCTAGCGGTTCCACTAGCACTTATTTAGTTATTGGTTTTAGCAGCAGTTAGTTATCTAGCAGGTTCACTAGCACTTATTTAGCTAGCGGTTCCACTAGCACCTATTTGGTTAACGGTTTTACCAGCAGTTAGTTAGCTAGCAGCTTCACTAACAGTTAGTTAGCTAGCAATTTCACTAGCACTTATTCAGCTAGTGGTTCCACTACCATTTAGTTAGCTAATGGTTTTACCAGCAGTTATTTAGCTAGCAGCTTCACTGTATTGACTCAGAGGGTTTGTGTTTTGCATCTCGGCCTCATCTTCTTCCTCTTCATCCACTCTCGCTCGCAGGTCAAACGCTCAGGACGAGTATCTGGAAAAGAGCGAGTCGCAATTTGTAAAGAAGAGTAAAGACCTGGGGGTGGGTGGATTGGTTACATAAGAAAGTTGAGCGGAAGGTGCAAAACAATTATTCATTACTTAACTAAAGACTTGTTATATTTTTATCTGTTTATAGCTACGCTTAAAATGGTTGAGCCTTAGATTATGTAGAATGTAAACATTATGAGCTGTTACTATACAAACAATGATGTATTTTAAGACAATTGCATTTATAATAATAATAGTAATAATAATAATAATAATAGTAATAATAATAATAATAATAATAATAATTGTAAAATAATAATAATAAGAAGAAGAAAAAGAAGAACTTTCTGACCAATCAGAATCCAGAGTTAGAGAAAGAAAAAATCCCTGTGAAATTCTGTCAAAAATAAAAAATTGAAAAAAGGAAAATAAAATTATTTAGAATGACAGGAAAAATTGTATCTTTCACTGCGGGAGAGTAAAAATAGCAAATAAATTATTTATTAATTAATCATTTAACTACTTCATTATTTCATTAATTACTTAATTAAATTAAAAATAAATAAAGGTTGGTATGTTTTGCTGTTGGAAAAATAGCAATGGGATATATATTTAAAAAAAAAAAATTACTCATATGCTTAATTGTAAAGACAATTCGTTTAGTAATGAAATAATTCATTTTAAAACTGGGCTGATTAATTAGAAATAAAAGGTGTCTATTTTCTCTTGCTTTAAAACAACGTTGTTTTTTTTCTTTTTCCTTCATCTTTAATCTCCGTCTTGACGTCGTTCAATCGGGTTAATGAAGGCGTCTAATTCTGCTGATGCATTTTAAACAATATAAATCAGCCATGTAGCTCCACATTCTGTAAGCTCTGCACAATCAGAGCCATTAACACACACACACACACAGAGATTGGTGATGTTTCTTTCTGGCGTGGAATCTGAACAGCTTTTAGGAAATGAAACACAGGCTGAATATCAGTGGGCTTTATCTGTGTCAGAGCTGCCGCCCGGATCTCCTCCTTATCTCCATCACCGCCGCTGTCGTCTCTCTGCTTGCTGCACATCACCCGATGAGCTTTCTGGGACTTTTTAATTAATTTATTTATTTTTTAATTCATTTTCTTTAACATTCTAAGAGCAGCTGTAATAAAATATGAGAGTTAAAAATAGATCAGAGAGTTTTTATTCTAGATAAAGCCTCAGTTCTGTGCATGTTACAAAATAATTAACTGCATGAAATCGTCCTTATTTTAATATATAAAAGTTTCTAGCAAGCTGCTAAATGCTTCTGTTTTAACAGTTTCTGATTTTATATCGCAATCATGTTGAAAACAATCTTCTGGCTTCTTCCCACCCTGAGGACATCTGGTTAGTCGTTTTATTGCCATTTTATTGATGTAAAAATAAGAATAAATTATTCATGAGCTTTCATTAAAGACTGATTTATTCGTCACAGATTCTCGCTCTGGTGTGAAGAGAATACCAGCTGTAAATCTTTACAGTGTGGTTAATCACCCAGGATCTTTCTACTCATTCATAAAAAAGAGAAAATAATAATAACCTGCTCCTTCTGGAAAACTCAGCCCAGTAAAAGCACCCTCAACTCAGTAAAAGCATTACTCGGCCACGCCCACTTCACTGTGTGTTATTACATTCAGTTATAAGAGCATTATTGAGGAGGTTCTGGGGTTCAGTCGGTGTTCCAGGTCACTTCAGTGGGGTTGAGTCGGAGTGCAGGACACTTCCACTTTTCTTCCGACCTTTAACCTCTACACCACATCTTCACAGAACTCAGCACATTGTGTGCTTCAGACTCAGAGGATGTGGATGTGATGGTCAGGGTTGCACAAACTTTTGCCTTCACACCTTAGCGCCTAAACCGTCTGATTCTCAAGCTCAACTTGTCTCAACTTCACACAGTCTCTTATTCGTCACCATTTAAGCACCAGGTTGATCAGACCTACTCGTTCGAGGAATCTGTCTAAGTAAGCGAATCTGATCGAATCATTTAACTCAAATGACTCGATTCACTGATGCAAATGACACACCAGTAATCTTCCTCCAGGAACACAGCATTCAGTCAGATTCCAGAGCCACTCAAGCAGATAATCCATACCGCTGGTGGCCTCATCTTCCTGGATGATCCTGCGCTGTGAGGTGTGTGTGTGTGTGTGTGTGTCGGTTAAAGTCCATATAAACATTGAACATTCTGCAAATGCTTCTGATATTTATGTATGATTTCACATTCATAGAAAGAGCAAAGCGCATTTCTTTGGGGAAAATTCTAGAATATGAAATGTTCCGTAAGGTTTCAGAGAAAAAGTGAGTTCTAGAAATTCACTTTTAACTGTGGACATTGTCACAAAGCAGCTTTACAGACGTATATTAATTCTGGATATACTTTTTCAGTGTGTCTTTAATGAGTGAGCTGGTGAAGGTGTTTTGGAAAAACTCCCTGAGACATCATGAGGAAGCACTGGGACAGTTCCCTGCCAGACCACCAGAGGGGGTGCTTGCAGGTGATTCATCATAGCCTGCTTTGGTGTGTGTGTGTATTCCCAACGTTTTTTGTTCCATGCCCCACCTATTGTTCTGATTTGTTCGGCCTTTTGTCCCCTGTTCCCTATTAGCCTTAATGTCCTGGCCTATATATACCTTTTGTACCTGTCTTTGTCAGTCATTTGTTTGTCTGTCTGTCTGTCTGCCTGTCTGTCCATCCATCCATTCGTTTATTTGCTTGTTTGTTCAGGCGCTGTCTTGTCATAGTTCCATAGTTGTCATTGTTCCATGCTCACGTTATGTTTGGTAATCATGTTTATTTGCCTCATGTCTTGTGTTAAAGTAGCGTTTTATGTTATTCCTGCGTATGGGTCTGTTATACTGCGTGCGGGAGCTCGTGGCTACCACGGAGATCCGGGTTCGTTCCCCGCGTTGGGCGGGGTCTCCCGGCTGTTACAATGAGAAAGAAACCTTCAAAGAAACCAGAACTCACTGGATGGTGTGATTATAAATCAGTCCTCCTCTACAACTGTGTACTATATGGACAAAAAATGCAATCAGGAAGTCTGTCTTGATGATGCTATGGAGAACTGATGACTGATGGAGACTGGAGAAATGAGAACAAGAGCAATGAACCTCACAAGATGGAAACTGAGGAAAAAAATAATCATCTGTTCTGTTTACAATACAGAGTACACAGTCGTGACCTGCTCAGTGTTTAATGTTTAAAATGTAAACATCACCAGGCTCCCATTAAACACACTCGGGTCCCGGGACACAGCCGTCGATGACACCGTCTGGTTAATAAGCCTCATTTATGACTCCGCCTCCGCCACTAAAACACACCGACGAGGCACTAATGAGGGATGGTGGCGTTAGCGATGTCTAGCGTTCATCTCAATTTCTACACATAAAACCACAATCCCAGCTCCTCTCATGACGAACGCGACACAATTATCGTCCAAGTGAGAGACTGCTGATGAAGTGTAGCGTGAAGTGAACGTCGAGCACCTGGAAAAACGTGTCTGATTTCACGTAGAGATCTGCGTTCAGGCTCTGACACGGTCCGTAACGTGACAGGAGTGTCAGGATGACATTGCCGTGAGGGGTAAAGTGCTGATGGGTACAAAACGGAGCTGATAGCCGTCTGGCTCTGTGCCCAGCTCAAGGATGAGGGAAGGACACAGATATTTCTGGCAGCTCAGGGAAGCGCAAAAGGGTTAAACATCACAGAGGTGAAAGGTCATTATGTTCAGCGTGAACTTGCATCGCCGTGTGAATTTATAATTGACTCTGAGCTTCGTTTTGATTTTGGTGCCAACTATCAGCAATGAATCCTAGATTCTGATTGGTCAGAAGGAGCTGGCAACAGTGCGGCTACAGATACGTTATAGTTTCTATAGTAACGGCTTGTTCAAATGGGTTAAAAAAAACTGGCAGTCGTTGTTAAAGTGTCGAGAGTCAATTCTCCCAATATGAACAGATCAGTGCTTAAAATATCAAATCAAAATTTATTCAGGTAATATTCAGCTGGTCAGGGAATCAGTGAATCGTCTCAGTTGTTAATCGCCTGACTGAGTGTACTATTCAGCAAGTCATTGTTTGAGTCAGTGAATCCTTTTAGTTATGAATCTCGTAACTGAGATTGGCTCTTTTCTTGTGACTCTTTCTGACTTTCAGCCATAAAGCTTGTGAATAGGATTCACTCTCTCTCATTCAGCGAGTCAGTGTTTGAGTCAGTGAATCTTTTCAGTCTTGAATCTTGTAAATGAGATTTGCCCTTGTTTAGTGAGTCACTTTTTATTTCAGTGAATCGTTTTAGTTATGAATCTTATGACTGAGATTTACTCCTTTCTTGTTTGGTGAGTTAGTTTTTGATTTAGTGAATCATTTCTTGTGACTGAGATTCGCTGTTTTCTTGTTTGGCGAGTCAGTGAACCTTTTCAGTCTTGAATCTTGTAAATGAGATTTGCACTTTTTGTGTCAGTGAATCTTTTTAGTTATAAATCTTGTGACTGAGATTCTTGTCAGTGAATCCTTTCAGTCTTGAATCATTTAAATTACATTCGCTGTTTCATTGTTCTTCAAGTCAGTGTTTGAGTCAGTGAATCCTTTTAGTTAGATTCACTCCGTTCTTATTTGGTGAATCTGTGTTTAATTCAGTGAATCATTTCATCTTATGGCTGAGATTCGCTACTTTCTTGTTCAGCAAGTCAGTGTTTGATTCAGTGAGTCCTTTCAGCCATTAATCTTGTGACTGAGATTCGCTGTTTTCTTGTTTGGCAGAGTGTTTGATTCAGTGAATCATAGGTCATGGCTGAAAATTGCTCATCTCCTGGACAGTGAATCGGTTGAGTCAGGGGTTTATCTGGTCTGTTTGTTAAAGGCGGCATGATCAGACTGAACATTTTAAGCAAACCTTACAACTGAACGAATCATTTAATTGAACTGATTCAGTTGACTCCATTCATATAAAAAAACCCAAACATGTCATTTCTGATTTTCAGCACATTCTGAAACCGATGCAATTTATCCTTCAGATCATTTCAGTTTCAGATTTCAGCTGGTCAGTGAATCATGGGTTATGGCTGAGAATCGCTCATCTTCTGGACAATGAATCATTTGAGTCAGGAGTTTATCGGGTCTGTTTGTTACATTTTAAGCAAACCTTACAACTGAACGAATCATTTAATTGAACTGATTCAGCTGACTCCATTCATTTAAACAGACCTTGTTGCTTGTTTTTCAGCACATTCTGACATGAGATGCAATTTATCCTTCAGATCATTTCAGATTCAGATTTCAGCCGATCAGTGAATCAGTGAATCATTTCCGTCGTTAATCACCTGACTGACTTTTATTCGCCTCAGTGTTTGACTCTTTCCGTCATGGCCAAGTTTCGGTCTTCGCTCCTTTAGTTAGTCAGTGTTTGAGTCAGTGAATCCTGTCTTGAATCTCAGTCGTGAGATTCATTCTTTGCAATTTGTGCTGCCATGGAAACCAGGGAAACCATGGCAACTGGCCGTAAATAATGACTAGCAACCAGTGTGGAGGCTAAAGTGCAGGGCTAGCAAGTTACTCTCCAGTGACACTAACAGAGATTATTATTGCACTTTCCTGACAGCACATACGATTGCTTCTGTCAAGTGTGTGTGTGTGTATGTGTGTGTGTGTGTATGTGTGTGTGTATGTGTGTGTGTGTGTGTGTGGTGTGCTTGTGGGTCCAGCTGTGACATATGTGATGTGTCAATATCTCCTACCTTTTGCGTGTGTCTTAGTCAGGAACTCTCCTCAAGCCATCTGTCCATCATTTCTGTCATCTCACTGAATGGCCCTGGGTGTGTTGTTTTATTTTGTGTGTGTGTGTGTGTGTGTGTGTGAGAGAGAGAATAATAAAGTAATAATACAGAGAACAGTACTCCACACAACAGCTCTTCTCGATCTCTTCACGTATTCAGAAGTGCGCCTGAGTGTGTGATGTTTCAGCGCTCGCTAATGTGAAGTCACTCGACAAACCTGTCACAAAAAAGCGATTCAGCATCAGCGTGAAACCTTCATCCTCTGAAACGGCTCGTGTTTTTCCCAGCGTTCTGTCTGGGATTCAGTCTAACACGCCACGACACGGTGATAAATCAGGACTTATTGCTTTTCCGGAGTTGTGAGATTGGATTGTGGTGATGTCTGTCTCCTCTGGATGTTCGTTACAGTAAAGCGTGTGCATCAAACACATCATCTCCCTCACGCTCCAGCCTCCCATCCGTCTCTAAACGGATCCTCCATGGCTTCTCCACCTAATCTCTGTTCATCACATCTGTCCTGCAGATCAGGAGGAGAGATAGATAAAGATACAGCACTATACACGTCTGGAGTATTGCTTTAAAGCGCTGTCCGTCTCCTCGGTACACACACACACACACACACACACAAACACACACACCCGCATGCTCAACCACAGATGAAAGTTTTCCACCAGGTTTTTGGCCGGGCTTCTGTACCTTCTGTTTTTTATACAACATCAAATGATTCGTGGGAGAGAGAGAGAGAGAGAGGCAGATAGACAGACAAGCTTAGAGAGAGAAGGAGAGATAGATGGGTAGATAAGAATGGTGGAGTGAACAATAAAAGGGGAGAGAGACAGAGAGAGAGAGAGAAAGAGAGAGAGAGAGTGAGAGAGAGAGAGAGAGAGAGAGAGAGAGAGAGAGAGAGAGAGAGACAGAAAGAGAGAGAAGAATTAATAGGGAGTAAGAGAAAGAAATATACAGAAAGAAAGACAGACATGGAAAAAACAGAGACATAACGTGAGAGACAGAGGGAGAGAGAGACAGAAAGAGAGAGAGAGACAGAGAGAGAGAGGCGTTCAGGATGAAGTCAGACATTGATTATTCAGGCTTTGATTTGAGACTGGAACTGATGGTGGTGGTTTATGGGCAGATAAAGGAGGGGTCTGTGTGATCACTGATCATTACACCTAATACACACTTCTGATCCAGAACACACACACACACACACACTTTTAAACACATTTATCTGTCTTTCAATCTTTCCATCCATTTCAGCGTTACAGAACGTCGTCTTCACAGAGTCTGTCCATCTGTCCGTCGGCGGTGAAAAGATAAGAGCCGATCCTTCTCTCTGATTAGATTGACAGCTCTGACTCGAGGAAGTCCTTGGAAATGAAAAAGTCGGGGATATTACACTAAACGACTACAGACTAATCATCTGTTCGTTAACATGGCTAGCATGGTTCGTTAGCTCGTCGTTAGCATCAGCCTGCTCTGAGTCACGCTGCTGTAAACCAGGCTGCTGAGAACCAGAGTGATGTAGCTGGGGTTGAGGAAACATCTGAGCAGAATCTTCTGGCCACGCCCACTTCAGGTGTACATTGAAATACAGAAAGCTCTGTATCATTTACTTGTCACCAAATCATCAACTTATCCCCATTTATTCGCTAGCTTATTATTATTAGCTCTATTCCTGGTATCACACTGGACATGTGACTGTGTTTGACACTGACTTCCGACTGACCACACCCACAGATCCATTCTGACCAACCGAGACCAGATTCCTGGCACATTTGTTGCTGTATGCTGCAGCACCATGCTACATCGCTCCTCATGTGTCTCTAGACACATCTGTGAGAAGTTAGCTACTGATGCTCCTGATTACCCTAAACATAAGCAACACAGCCTGACCACAACCTGGCAGACACTACTGATGAATAAATGAATGAACACTGTACGTAAATGTTAGGGAACATGGCCTTTGTGTGTCCTTCAAACATTCTGCTAGTGAGATTTTAGTTGTTGTGTCCAACAGAAAACACTTCTCTAGTCTCAACCAGAAGAGGTTTCAACCTTTTCGGGATGTTTTCTTTAAATAAAGTGAACGGTAAAGCTCTGGTTTGTATTTGTAGCTGTTTAGAACACTTTATCTGTTCATCTTGAATAACGTTGGTTATGTCACTAATATACTGTACGTACATACACTACCAGTCAAAAGTTTGGACAAACCTGTTAATTCAATGTTTTTTGTTTAGGGATTTATTTTCTACATTCTAGAACAATACTGGAGTTTTCAAAACTATGAAATAACACACATGGACTTAAGTAATCCATATGTAATGACAACAAAAAACAGTCGCTTGTTATTTTAAGACACGAAGGTCAGGTGTTCTGGAATAGTTCTTGCAAGAACAGTATTGTCAAGTGCATTTGCAAAACCCATCAAGCACCATGATGAAACTGGCTCACATGAAGACCATCCCAGTAAAGCAAGACCAAAACTGACCTCTGCTGCAGAGGAGAAGTTCATTTAGAGTGACCAGCCTCAGAAATCACCAATTAACAGCACCTCAGATTAGAGGCGTTATGAAGGCTTTACAGAGCATCAGTAGGAGACATACACTATATTGCCAAAAGTATTCGCTCACCCATCCAAATAATCAGAATCAGGTGTTCCAATCACTTCCATGGCCACAGGTGTATAAAATCAAAGACTGTTTTTACAAACATTTGTGAAAGAATGGGTCGCTCTCAGGAGCTCAGTGAATTCCAGCGTGGAACTGTGATAGGATGCCACCTGTGCAACAAATCCAGTCGTGAAATTTCCTCGCTCCTAAATATTCCACAGTCAACTGTCAGCTGTATTATAAGAATGTGGAAGTGTTTGGGAACGACAGCAACTCAGCCACGAAGTGGTAGGCCACGTAAACTGACGGAGCGGGGTCAGCGGATGCTGAGGCGCATAGTGTGAAGAGGTCGCCAACTTTCTGCAGAGTCAATCGCTACAGACCTCCAAACTTCATGTGGCCTTCAGATTAGCTCCAGAACAGTGCGCAGAGAGCTTCATGGAATGGGTTTCCATGGCCGAGCAGCAGCATCCAAGCCATACATCACCAAGTGCAATGCAAAGCGTCGGATGCAGTGGTGTAAAGCACGCCGCCACTGGACTCTAGAGCAGTGGAGACGCGTTCTCTGGAGTGACGAATCGCGCTTCTCCATCTGGCAATCTGATGGACGAGTCTGGGTTTGGCGGTTGCCAGGAGAACGGTACTTGTCTGACTGCATTGTGCCAAGTGTAAAGTTTGGTGGAGGGGGGATTATGGTGTGGGGTTGTTTTTCAGGAGCTGGGCTTGGCCCCTTAGTTCCAGTGAAAGGAACTCTGAATGCTTCAGCATACCAAGACATTTTGGACAATTCCATGCTCCCAACTTTGTGGGAACAGTTTGGAGCTGGCCCCTTCCTCTTCCAACATGACTGTGCACCAGTGCACAAAGCAAGGTCCATAAAGACATGGATGACAGAGTGTGGTGTGGATGAACTTGACTGGCCTGCACAGAGTCCTGACCTCAACCCGATACAACACCTTTGGGATGAATTAGAGCGGAGACTGAGAGCCAGGCCTTCTCGTCCAACATCAGTGTGTGACCTCACAAATGCGCTTCTGGAAGAATGGTCAAAAATTCCCATAAACAAACTCCTAAACCTTGTGGACAGCCTTCCCAGAAGAGTTGAAGCTGTTATAGCTGCAAAGGGTGGACCAACATCATATTGAACCCTATGGATTAGGAATGGGATGTCACTTAAGTTCATATGTGAGTCAAGGCAGGTGAGCGAATACTTTTGGCAATATAGTGTATCTCAATATCAACTGTTCAAAGGACATTATTGTGTATTTCGGTCGCCTTCAGCATTGTTTTACAATGTAGAAAGAAATAAACATCAGGAAACACCATGGAATTAGAAGGTGTGTCCAAACTTTTGACTGGTAGTGTACTAAAGGTAGGAATGCATGCCCTCTTGGATTTACAGATGGACAGGTGGCAGATGCCCTTATCCAAATGTTCGACTTACACTTTTATCTCATTTTATACAACTGTAAGTAATGTTCTTCTTGAGAACCTTGGATAGTGATGGAACCTCACAGGACAGTGACACATGCAGCATCAGCACTCATTTCTGGATTTATCCGCTCCTTCTGCTGCTTCCAAACTTCCACAGATTCCAGCACTTCCTGAGGGATTCCCTGAGGTGGATGATTGTATGTTTAGGTCACTTGGTGATGAGGTGAAGCACTAACCAAAGTCATGTAAGATTCAACAGAATGTTGGATGTTGTTTAAACAAAAAAATAATACCAACAAAAGCTGAAAGTCAGTGAGGATGCGTGTTAGTTTACAGTGATGGTATATGTAACTAGGCAACAAGGTTCTCTTCCTTTCTTCTTGTTTGTATGTTCATGAACTCGCATAATAACACACTTCTCTCTTTCTCAATAAGAACATGTGCAGTGTCTACAGGTCTCAGATTAGGGTCTCTGCCCAGAATAAAGGTACTTGATGGAACCTTTTACTTCTAAGAGGTAGCTTAGTGTTTAGGTAAGTTTGCAACTGAGCAACTGAGGGTTAATGGCCTTGCTCAGGGGTCCATCAGTGGCAGCTTGTGAATGTGGGACTTGAATTCACAACCTTCTGATCAGGTAGTTTAACACCTTGTCCAATAAGCTACCTCTTGGAGGTGCAAGATACCACCAAGGCTCCATCAACATGTACAATTACAACATTTGGCCCTTATCCAGAATGACTTACATTTTATCTCATTTTATACACCTGAGCATTAAGGGACTTGCTCAAGGGCCCAGCAATGGCAACTTGGTGGACCTGGAATTCACACTTACAACCTTCCGATCAGTAGTCAAACACCTTAACCACCAAGCTACCTCCCACCATTCATTTATTGATCAGTAGTATCTGCTAGTATATTGATCAGTAGTATCTGCCTATTATCAAGGTACCACCAAGTACCTTTATTCGGGGCAAAGACCTTTCCCTTAGACCCGTAGATGTCTCATGCACTGAAAGTGTGTAGCAAAAGAGAAGGAAGGAAGAGAAACTTGTTGCCTAGTTACATATACCGTCACTGTAAACTAAGACACTAAATTTCAGCTTTCCTGACATGCACTCTTTTTTCACACAGCATCCAACCAATCTTATGTGACTTTGGTTAATACCTCACCTCATCACACTCATCCACCACGTGTGCAGGGTAAATTTGGTAAATCAAAGCATTGTACAAGGAGTAGCTGAGAAAGTGTCCACAGATCCACACTTTAAAAAATCTTCTGGAAATAGAGTAGAGAGTCATTTCAACACACTACGATTTGACGGATCGGATGTGAATTTGGGACATGGAATATATATAAATCACACAGCTGGTTTAAGAATGTCTGGGAATCCCTCAGGAAGTGCTGGAATCAGTGGAAGTCTGGACTGACCTTCCGATTGCCACCAGGAGCAGCAGAAGAAGCAGATAAATCCAGAAAGAGTGCTGACACTGCATGTGTCACTGTCCTGTGAGGTTCCATCACTATCCAAGGTTCTCAAGTAGAACATTACTTATTTATCAGCTCTATTTATTTATCTAATTGGTTTTGGGCTCCTTGAACTTTAACGGTAATACGGAGTCCTTCAGGGACGCGGGAGATCGATACGAGGTCGGTGCTTCGGGACTCTAGCTCATATGTTTCCTTTCATTCGTTACACAAAACCAATGACAGATTTCTTCATTGACAAACTGAGACATTACACAGCATTTTTCTGTCCACTTTCACACCAGCTGCTTCTCCTCCTCCTCCTCTTCTTCGTCTCTTTCTTCTTCTTCTTCAATCATTCCGATTCGTTTCTCTTTTTTCCCCCCGCATTGATCCGCAGTCACTCACTCGTCCGTGCTCGGCTATGGCTCAAAAGAGTAATCCGAACGCGGAGCTGTGGAATAAGTGATTGATCGCACAGAGAGATCGATCGCCGCTGGTCTTTGTCTGCACTCGTTCACAACATCACTGAGCCGTAATGAATGTCTCTTCCCAAAATTCCAATAAAGATCAAGATGTTTTGTGTGTCGCCGTTTTGTAAAATGCGAGTGTACTTCGTATAATCCATTAAAATGGGTTCAGATGGATTAAATTGCTGTCTGTAATGAAATCCGGCACTGAAAAG
The DNA here is from genome assembly GCF_019097595.1 of Hemibagrus wyckioides. Classification (NCBI taxonomy): domain Eukaryota; kingdom Metazoa; phylum Chordata; class Actinopteri; order Siluriformes; family Bagridae; genus Hemibagrus; species Hemibagrus wyckioides. The sequence goes on from NC_080726.1 coordinate 2,805,211, forward strand.
AAAAAACAAAATCACTTTTGTTCACATAATCACATTCATTATTGACTCAATTGCAGGGCTACATAATAAGATTTAATAGACAATACAAATGTTGTTGTTTTGGGTTTTTTTTTTCCTTTTTGCAAGTGAAAGCTTTTACTTGTAAAAAGTTCATTTGCAGAGTGAACAAATATAACAAAACTTTCAATGTCAGATTTTCAGCCAGTTCGAAATCTTAATGTTAGGTAAAGTAGGTGTCTTAGCCGTGCTTGCTGCTGGATTTTACTGTAAGACACTGTGGAATATTTTGAGAAGAGGATCTACATTTCAGAGGTGGAGTCACGGTTAAAGTTGTAGGGGAAGGTGCTGTGTTTTTCGGTCAGTTTTGGGGAAGACGCCATTTTTGGGGCGAATATATAATGTTTTAGGTAAGTTTTAGGGGAAAACACCATGTTTATGTGAGTTTTAGGTCAGTTTTTGGAGAACAGGTCTGTTTTAGTGAAGACTCTATGATT